>NW_010265936.1:29450-34310 GCF_000690775.1 Eurypyga helias
AGCAACTATCCGTTTTTTACAGCTTAGTTTTGACATGTAAAGTGGTAAAATAATGCACAAATTCAGATCCTCCTTTCTTACACCATACATAAACTTTGAAGTTCACTTCAATAATATTCTGCCTTGTTCTGCCGCCTTTTACTCAAAGGGCTAAAAGAATCTTGATTTGCTACTTGATATATCTATAATATGACCTAGAACTGGTGAAGTATTCCACAAAGTAATATCCTTAAGCTGGTGTGTATCCTGCCTAAATGGATCTTCTCTGTTTCCAACTCTACATAATGGTAGGGTCATGTCTCTTTATTAATAAGAACAAAATCAAAAAGGAGAAGATTAGAGAGGTTTTAATTTTCCAGTTGAATATCTCAGATTGCTCTTGATGTCTGACAAGATTGGGCACAGCTGAAGGAATGCTGCTGGAATTTTAAATGACCATAGAAATGAGAAAAAAAACTTTTGGTCTTTTCCATTGCTAAGCAGGAATCTAGAGTGATGATGCTTTTCTACTGTAGCTACAGGATTAGACCTGACTTAAGTTGTCCCTACAGCCAGGTGGGTATATTCCTATATCCTGTTGTCTTCACTATTTGTTTATGAATTAGAGCAAAAACAGAGCACATGGAGATTGGCTTTGTAATGCCTTCCTTTAGACAAAGCCAGTGTCATGGCATGGTAGTAATAATAGTGAAATTTATACCACCCATAAACATTTTATAGCAGTATAATTTGTTGGGCTATTAATACTACCCAAGCTTAGCCTCATTTTATTGCTCTGAACACAGCTTGTAATCACATAAATGATAATAAGTAATAATGCTTAAGGGCACTGTATATACCCACACATTTTAGTCTCTCTGGTGAGTGCTCTTTGTGAACAAAAGTAGGGAATCCTACAGTTTTTCATCTCCTGTGGGTACTTACTTCCATTCTCTCCTTAGAGGGTTCTCTGATAGAAAACAAGGTCATAAAACTCCTGTTCTTCTCTCACTTTCTGTAATCTGACTCTGCTTATTTCTGTGCTAATACTGGTGTAAATTAGTCAATAAATAGCAAGAAAGAACTGGGTTCAAATTGTTTGGGGACTACTTCTGCAAATCAAACGTGTGCTGCTTCTTACAGAGTTATAGTGTTCTCAGTAGTACATTATTCAGATTGGCTCCTTATTGCCTGGTGTTTCATTCTGGTTTATAGAATTAATATTAGTTTATGATCAGCACATATTTTAGGGAAGAGAGAATGCAACTTACTTGTCATTTACATGATCTTGGTGTGTAGAAGGGAGAAATGTCCCACAGTTAAGGAAAGCAAAGTCCACTTAGCTGTGCAGTACATTTCTAGGTTGCTTCTGTGCCAAGTGGAGAGGAGTGCGGATGGCCACCCCCAACGTGTGTCACTCCACGTCTCTAACATTCTGCCCAGCTGGCACACACCACCATCTAGTGATGTTTCTGGACTGCTAGTGGAAATCAGCTGGTCCAACATCGATTCTTTTGTTTAACTCTGGTGAGAATGAGGTATTCACAAAAACAAGAAGTAATATTTCCTTCTGGTATTAATAGCCAAAAGAAGATTCACTGTTCCAGTGAGCAGGCATTTGAAAGGAGTGAAATAGGCCACAAGCTAACTTAAAGCAAATTGGTCAATACTCATCATCCAACCAGAATAAAATTAAATTTAATTAAGTGGCCTGGAATGACTGCGTATTGGTCTTGGGACCTCTCTCACGTTAATAATCTAAATACTTGAGGGAGGAAAAAGAAGTCACTGCTCATGACTCCATTTGAAAGGAAATTAAAGGCACGTTTTAAACAAAGTAGAAGGTTGGGGCAGAAAATGACCCAGTCTGTTTCACCAACCCTGACAGCACTCCCCACTGCAGTTCAGGCGATAGCAGCACCCCCCTTTTGCATGAGCCCCATAAGGGCAGGGCCAAGCCACACACTCAAGGTTTGCTCTCTGCATCCCTACCACTGGGACAGGAGCTGCCTTGCCCCAGGAGGGGCCAAGGAATGAGACTCCCTTGCTGCCTGGGAGCTGCTGGCTGTATCTACAGGCTGGCCCACCCTGAGGTCACTTCGAGTTGAGGGGTGGAAATAAAAAAGCCAATGTAAAGCACCCAGGTGCCCCAAAAGCACCCACAGGTCTTTTCTGCTCTATCCCATGCTCTATCTATCTATCTATCTATCTATCTATCTATCTATCTATCTATCAGGCTGAGATGGCATTAAGCACAAACCTCATGTTTAGGCAGTAAATTTAATTTACCCACATTGTGGAAACTGTCTCAAGATCTGGACAATTTCTAGTAATTTTCATTCTTTAAATCCTTTTAAACTAAAGCCATATTTGCCACTGAAGAGCCCAGTTCTTCTAACTAGCTCAGTGGAAATTTCAACGGTAAGAACTTTCTTAAAACTCTTACTGAAAGGAAGTTAGGAAGTGGGGACTGTCTGAAGAAATGAGCAATTGACTTTCATCTTTGGGTGTTTATTTAAGTTTCCTACATAGCCCCTTCAGGAATATTTCTAAATCTCTCAGGAAAAAAGCTTAGATCTGTGGGAGAATTCAATTTCTGTTATATTTAAGAGCATCATCTTTGCAGTATTTGGCACAGGACTGTGATACTTACTAACCTGAAAGAACATAGTAACTATCTTCTCGATTTCTGACTTCCGAGGTTATAGCTTTCATAACACTCCTTATGTCTGATATCTTCTAGTCGTGAGGGGCTTTCAGAACTCCCCAATCTGTTGTCTAATTTTGCTTGGGTGTGTGAAATCACTAGTACAGGTTTCTTAACAACATCATCTCTTCAGTCATGATTTGCTACTTGCATCAAAAAAATTAGAAAGCCAAATTCACAACATAAATGTATTTGTCCATGATGCTATTAGTCTTCTGAACACATCATGATCGGTAGTACCACAGCAGAATTCGTAAGGGCAAGGTGAACTTTTGACTTGAGTGCATTTGCTGGATGCTGGCGGTTAGTACCGTTTCTTCCTCTGCCATGATGTCTACTGCGCAAGCTCCTTCAGTGCTTTCAGTGTTTGTGGACTGAATGAGATTTTGTTTGACAGCCCGTCTAAAGATCAAATTTGGGCCTTCCTCTGTGTTACCTAGAGCTTCCTAGCTCTTATGGAATATTCATTCTGTGTTGGATGCAGGGTTAAATCCCCTGCTGTTTCCAAGCTTAATATAGTCATGCATTTTGGCTTTTACATGGGACTGGGTTTTTTTAAAGCAATCTTTAGTGTTTCTCAAGAAACAAGCCTATCCCTAAATCTGCTGCTTGGAAATTATGATATAAATTTTCTCATTTCAAAGCATGCTCCAAAAGCTTAAATATTTTTAAATTGTTTATTTTTCTCCACAATTTCTGGTTCCTTACAACTTAAGCCTCTGTATATTGGTGTCATGCTAAGATAGCTTGTAACTCCTCAGAGCCTCTCGATATAGCCAATACCCTATTTGTTTTTAGGCACTTCTGGTGGAGTTTCCTTGTGCACTCCGATACAAAAGTCAACAAATTGGGGTGGAGAGAGAGACAACTAATTGTCTCCATGAGCTTGTTATGTGGTGCATTTACTCTAAACAGAGAGAGAGAAAAAGTAGTGGAGGAGAGGGCATGAAATGAAGAGCAAAATAGAGCAGCCCATTTAAGTTTTCCAACACAAAATGTTTATTAAAGCCAGCTATGTTTCTCAGACAGGTATTCTATCAAAGCCATTGCTGTAGTTGGACCAGATGGGATATAGCTACGAACAGGAAGGGAGAGGCTCCAAAAGACAGTTACTGTTGACTTAGAGTTCATGCATATTTGCATCATAAAGAACATTCTGAAACTTTCCTGTAGCATTTTTAGTGATTTACAGTTTGTCAGCTTCTTTTTGGAGTTCAGTTGTAGAATAACTGTTTAATATACTACGAGTTTATACGAGCACGGATTAAAAAGCATTTTCTGTTCATCTGTGTAGAGGTTCATTGGACATTCTTAGCTCATCAAGGCATAAAGGTCTGTGGGTGGGTTTCCACTCACAGCTGTCCCATCAGCTAGGGCTTTCTGAGACAAAAGTAATAACAAGTGCTATCTCCATTTAAAATTTAAATCATAGGCATCTAAGAAATGTTGCCTACTGACAGATAAATACTAATTTTTTTTAAAAGTGCATATGTTTTTGTAATAGATGTCAAAAGTGCTTGTTTGATCAAGAAACTAGAACTACCCTATTCAAAAATAGATTATTATGTTGTAATCTGACAGACAGGCAATGCAAGTATGTCTGAAATACAAAGGAGCCTATTCAAATAGCGCCGTGAAACACTTTTCCTTCTGTGCTAGTGCGGTGCAAATTTATATAATGTAATTATATAATAAGAAAATCACGCACAGCATACTTCTTCACATCCCGAGTTACGAAGCACGTAACACCACACAGGCAAAATAGTGCCCACTAAGGGGGCTTTAAGGCAGTAGAGGTTTGAATGCAGAAACTTTCACATTCGGAGAGTTTCCCAGAACTTTGTGGCTACATCTGCTGCTTCCCGGCATAGGAGGACAGGAAGAAGATGCCTTTGTTGCAGGATAACCTGTCCCATATCAAATTTAGAATTGCTCTGTCTTCCCTGTTGCTTGCACTTTTCTTCCCGCATGAAGTCTGGGATCAGCTAAGGTTATTCTTATCAGGAAGAAGCTTCATCTTCTATTTGATGTATGTGTAGTGGGATCCTGCAGTGCAGAAGCCGGAAAAACAGTTCCAAGGCTGTGACCAGGCCTGGTTTCACATGTCCTTTACCAAAATGCAGCTTTCACTTTCTAGTGGCAGGGGGGGGGGGGAGTGGGGGGGGGGGGGAAAA
>NW_010265936.1:34341-40506 GCF_000690775.1 Eurypyga helias
TAAGGAACAAAAAGGCCTTAAATTTGTTTGTTTGGGTTTTTTTTAACATTCTCATTAAAAGCTGTGTTGATCATTTATTGATACTAGTTTTCTGTAGCTGCTGTGTCCACCGACATTAATCCGAGTTTTGACCTGGTTATGTTCATCGTAGAAGTGATCACAGCTATCCTATAAGGATTGTTTTTACATTGGGCATCACCTTCAGCCAATCTTTCTTTTTTCTTTTTTTTAGCAGTGAACACTAATTACAGTTTGCCCATACTGATTTTTGGAGGCTGAGTTACTTCTGTTCACCTGTTTAATTCACTTTTGTGTGCTTGAATTCAATCAGCTGTGACTAGAAACAATCCAAATGAAAAATTGCACTTGAAGATGTAAGCAGGTGTTGCCTTAAATAGGAGCTCCTTCATCTCCTTCTGGTGAAAACCAAAATTGTTTTTGCAGCTGTATAGGAGAAGAAGTATTTCATAGATCTTGTTGGTTTGTATTGTTTGTTAGATTACATTTCAAATTTTATTTATATACATACAAATTGGTTTTCACTTCTCCATATTTCATTGGGTTCTTCAATTAAATTGTGAATTGAAGAACAAACTCTGGACTCCAGCTTTGTCTCAGTTCAAAGGTATTTGGGTTTGAATAAAGTTTATTTCTCCTGAAAAAGTCCTTACTATACAGAAAGTTTATTGATACGATTGTGAATATTCTCCATGCTCCTAAAGGTCATGATTTCTAGGAAGGCAGTGCTTCAGGGTATAATTCATTTGTGCAGTAACCCTTATTTACAGCCTGGGGAAACAGGATTTACGTTTCTGCTGTGTTTATGGTACCAGATTTGTCAGCCTTAACTTCTCAAATAACATGCAGCTGACCTTAAAAATAAAAAATCATAGAAATAAAAAACCACAAATTCTAAGAATAATACATTTTGGATGCCTTTTGGCTGATGGAAGGTTTTAACTGTTAGAATACATGTAAGCCATATTTTCAAATTTTGCTGTATGAAGTGTATGTTTGGGTTCCGGTTTTAATGGAGGTTCCAATTGAAGCAAAATGAATAGGTGCCAGAAACTGTATGTTGAGGGAAATACCAAATACTGTAAAAAGAACTATGGGATGGTTTTGTGCATGCAGTGTTTTACGAAGAAAATACTGGTTGGCAGCAGTGAACTGTTTTTGGAATTTGTCATTTTTCTCAGATGTTTTACACTGTACAACTTTAAAAGTCCAAAAACATTTTTCAGAATGAAACTCTCTTAAATTTGAAAGGCTTTAATTTTAAAAAAATAGTTTCATTGTATTTTAAAATGCTTGATCAAATTAACAGTCAAAACACTTTAAATAATGTCTTCTTCAATCCCAAGCACCCTTAAAAATTTTCCTGAAATTTGAATTTTTTTGTCTTCAATACAAAATCTTTTTTTGCTCTTAGATAAGGTTGCTCATTCATTTAAAAAAATAAATAGATCTGTTCTTTACCTTATTTAAATCATGAGATAAATCAAAATAGTGAGAACTAGATGCACTTCAGCATGCAATGTCAAAGTAAAATAATTGGTTTTATTTTTATAAAAATACAAATTGCAAGCAGGTTTATTCAAGTTACATGCTATGCAGCCATGCATTATACGACATTGCTTGCCCTTGGGTTAGATACTTAACAATGGACTAAAGCATGAATTATTTAATTTCTTATCGCTTCTCAAGGGTTATTTACAGAACTTGGTGCTAACACACTTTTTTTCTTTGTTTGACACAAAGCAGAGGAAATGCTACATGGCTGCTCTGCCACAGATTTCTAAGGCAGTGTAGTGATTACAGCAGAATACGTGCTGAATTCTCCACTAAAGTTTTAAATTACTTTTAGCATTACTAATGAACACTGTATCGGTGAAGATTTTGTCTGTTACTTTTAATTTATTTTTACTAGGGGGTTGATTTTTTTCTTTTTTTCCAAGCTCCCAAGTATTTCAGAAGCAATGGCTAATGCTTCAGGCACCTGATCTGGACCTTGCAATGCTGACTGTGAGGGGGGTGAATATCTCTTGGGGTCACAGTTGCTTAGAACCAGGTCCTCACTGCTTTCTGGAGAACAAAGCTGTGCCAGCCACTCCTCTTTCACTGAATAAGCAAAGTTGTTTTTTTCCCCTTATCTAAGTAATTGTAGGATAGTAGCAGGTTTGCTAAAAGCTCACTACAAAACTCTGCTGATCAATTCCTTACCTCCATTTCCTGACACAAGTACTTACAAACCTCCCTTTTTTAACCTCTTTTCCTCCTTTTCTCCATCTGCCTACTTCATTCGCCTTCTCTTACTGGGCAGCCAACTGTTTTCATTTCTTTAGGACATGGGTCTGTTCTAGCAGTACGTCTGACCAGAGGTGATTTCTGATCCTTCAACCCTGCAGTAAGCTGTGGTATTCTTGTGTTTGATTCTGTTAAGCTACCTTCTCATTACAAAAGCTCCCAGGTTTTGATTCAACAGTAACGACAAACAAGCTATAATGGAAACCTAGATTTATTTTTTTTAAGCTTTTGCAGAGGAGAATTTTGTTACTATTCTGGCAGCCGAGAGAAGGATTTGTGTTTAGGACTTCACGACAGGTATGAATTAACTAGTACAAGTCAATGCTTACCCTAATTCAGCTTACAATAGTTTGTGTTGGCTGAGAATTGGGTGTTGGGTGGTGTTTACAGGAGACCTGTTGCAAGCAATCAGCATCACAGGCCCAAGAAGAGTGAAGTTGTTGCAGCTCTGTTTGTCAGTGGCACTGGTGATTACAGTCATCTGGAAGCATTATTCCAGCTAGAACAGCCAAGGAGTTGGTGGCCAACAGATAATGTGAGCTTACTAGTAGGAATACAAGGACACATGAAATTACTATAAGAAATGTTGGAATTTCTCTGATAAAAGGGGGAGGAGGGCAATATAAAAATGAATTAAGAATTATTTGAACTCTGCAAGGAAGGCAGAGCATGACTCATGAATGTACAGTGACATTCCCAAATACTGTAGTGACTTACTGCTTTCTTAAAGTTTTGCCTGTGATTAATTGAAATCTTATTTCTGTGTTTCAAGGTCCTTGAAACAAATTCTGTGTAAACACAATCATCACACAATGGCACTGTCCACTTTCTTTGTCTTCACCCCAGCCATCACTAGCAGAAGAGCAAATAAGCCTCAGCAGACCTATCTCTATATTCTGCAGTTCTGTTTCTTCTGCTATCTTAATCACTTTCAGGTTTATTTTTAAATTCTGCTCTTGAAGTCTAAATAATATGCCAGTCACTTTCTGCTAAAACTAAAGAGTGGGCCTTCAACTTTTCCTGGATAAAGAAAATGCTTTAAAATAAGATCATAAGTGTTAAAGAGCAGAAAGCAGCTAAAGAGCGTTGTGCTCAACAATTGTGACTGAAAGGTTTATTCTTATTATTGCAAGGAGTTCCCAGTGTGATTTTTAAAGCAATGGAGATGGTGAATCTCCCTTTTTCATGTGTATAACCTACAGAAGTTCAGCAGTGTTGGATCTACATAGGTCCAGTGGGAATAAAGCCTGTTCTTTAATGTGTGTTTACATCTGGTGTGTACTTCAGTCATGCAAACTCTGACTGTCAAGCTCCAGAGAGCTAAATTATAAAAAATCATTTGGTAACATAAATCTTCTCTTCCCTTAAATCACTTCTACTCCGTGCTCAGCACATTGACGTATCTCCCAACTCTTGTGAGAAAATAAAAGCAGGTGCACGTTATTTGAACATCAATGTCTCATCAGTTTTAACTATGTGCTTTCTAAATTACTTACGAGATTAAATACAAGGTCTGGATGCCAGACTCGGAAGGTGACCATCTGTGAGCTAACAGTTGCAAACTAGTGCACTTTTTCGTCAGCAAAATGCTGGCCAAGCTATTGCTTCAGTCAGCCATGGCAGCAGAGCAAAAAAAAAAAAAAAAATCCTTAGCATTTATGCATATTCAGAGGAGGTTCATCGTGCTCACTCTGTGTCAGCTGCACATGTGCTCTGGATGAGGCACAGAGAGGGGGAACAGCAAGCGGGGGAAGTGAATGATATTACTGAGAGGGACACTTTCATTCTCTGCCAGCGTCAGTCGAAAGTGCTGTCAATAACAAGCGCCATAGGAGAGTAATGACTGCAGAAGACCTCTCCCCCACAGTGAGATGCTGCAAAGTCTGAATGCCAATCAGACCCCTCCTCTTCTGGCTGTGCTGCAAAAAAATTCCCTTTGTTTCATGCGTGTGTAGCTGATTGAAGCTATTGTTGTTTAGCCTGGCTCCCTTCTCTTTGTGGCTCACTCCGGGAAAAGAAAGAGTTGAACTGGGGCTTTCTCTCCTCCAAAAACAGCTACAAAGGAAATGGGTCCCATTCCCAATTAAAAACTGCAGTCCCACAGGAGACTGGCCTGCGTTATTGCTTTTCATAGCATTCCATCTTGGGAATAACAAGGAGATGGTGGAGAGAAAAACTGCACAATATTCTCTGGATGTCACCGATTATGTTTAATGCAAGATATTTATTTATAAGGATTCTCTAATTTCAGAAACTTGCTGGATTTTGAGTACCAGAGCTGATGCTGTGCTGTCATTATGGGCTGGGGAGCTCCCAGAGAGTACAGAGATGCTCTGCTAGGGGAAGTTTGGTCTGGGTAGCCGTCAGCTGGCAGACATCAGTAAAAGAAGTCAGTCTGCTGAACAATTTAATACAGGTTAAGGAAACATAGCAGTGAACAGAGCAACAGAACCTGCAGAGAAATTACATTAGTCCTTAGCTGCAAAACCAGTCTTGAGTTCTGTTGTCTTGATAGACAGTAGCAAAAAAGCTGATGTCTGTGTCAGGCTTGCTTCTGGACTTCAATTACAGTGACTTATGGCATCACTGTTGTCAGGTAAGCAGATAGAAGGTCATCATGTTCTATAGAGAAAGGAGGATTTTATTAGGTTGCGATAACCCTTTAGGTATTAAAGGGCTGGCTGAAAGCCTGGTCCAGCATTTGTAAATTTATCTGAATTGTTACAGCTACAGGTAGGAACAAGACAAACTGAAAAAAATACATACAGTAAATGGTAGAAATAAGTGTGGTATTGAGTTCCTCTTCACTGGTACCTCCATTGAAACCTCTTTAAGCTGGTGCTTTCCCAACACGGTGCGCCGAGGCCTCACCGACAGGCAGCACGTCCAGACAGCCAGGCTGGGATTTTCCAACTGGGTGGTCCAGCAAGTACAGAGAGAGCAACTGCAGGGAGGTCCACTCAGCAGAGCTGAACCAGGCTGGCTGCTAGGTGTTTCCGCTGGTGCTCGCTGCTCTCTTCCTCTCTAGCTCTCTAGCCAATACCTCTCAGAAGAAAACAGATGTTTTCTCTGCTTTGCTGCTGTTGCGTCCCTGAAGTGGCAAGAGTCTTCCCTCAGCCCCTGAGTGACAGCAGGGGGGAGAGCAAGTGGCCCTGTCTGAAAGCTGGGGCGTACCCAGGGCAGCAGCAGGTTAAGGTGCTGTTTGCTGAAGGGCCATGTATTCTTAGGGCACAGCCTTTTTGCACTGGGAGTCATGCGCTTATGAACACAGTGTCACAAGCGTTTTCCCAGTTAGTGGTCCTCACCATGCGTTGGAAGACCAGACCCACAGCTTCACGTCAATACTGGCAAACCACAGCCCTTCTTATTTCCTGCAGTCTTTCCCCAGGGTGAGAGATCAGTCTCACATCTCCCACGTGTCCTTTATAGAGGCCTGCCCAAGGAAAATAAGTTCATTCTCCCTTGGAGAGGGACTAGCAACAGTCTGACCACGTCTGCTGTGGAGTCATTTAATCACTGACACTTTCCAGTTAAAGCTGAAGTTCAGATCCTGCACTCAGACTTTTTTTTTCAATTACTTGTACTGGTGGCCAGCATTTTCTTTCATTGACTTGCTGGTATTCAAGCTCTTACTTTTGCGTGCTTTAGCACCCCACGGCAGTAGCTATTTCTGAAAGCTTTGTTCTTACCCATCCTAGCCTGCAGATAAGATGTAATAACATGCACAAATCTTACCATATGTCTTTGTGAGAGTCTTGGCTGAAAGAGGTAACAAATTCTGTGTGACGCTTAAGTCAAAGCTGTTACAAAACAGCCACTGAAATTATCATGTTAGGAATGTGCACAAGTCCATGGGAC
>NW_010265937.1:0-3871 GCF_000690775.1 Eurypyga helias
GGGCCCTTCCAACCTAAACCATTCTTGAGTCCCTCCTTAACCTCCTCCAATGGCATCTCTCGGTGACACGTTACAGAGCTGGATGGAGCTTTGCTGTCTCTCATCATACTGATTCTTGTGGTCCTAGAAGATAAAGCATTTTTAAGTCAGGTAGCTTGAAGCTCTTAACATTACCACAAATTTGCTGTGTTTCTTACCAAACTCTTGCTTACGGAATTCAGCATTAGTTGGGTTTTTTTGAATCTTGACCTACACCGGGATTTTTTTCTGTTGGTTTTCCTTAGGAGGATGTTATATCAGTGTCACGGGATGTGTTGTCTCCCTTCCTTGGATGCTTGGACACCTATGCAGGTGTGCTTGGTTCTTCCCTGTATTAATACAACTTGTCATCTTGGTATTATATGGTTCTGTTCTTTCTCACCTACAGCATTTTTAAAGGGCTGCGGTTTGAATGGGAGAATTTTTTTCTTTAATCAGAAAACGAGATTAAGCTGTGGCAGTAAGATTAATATTTGCTGCATCTACGGAGGTGTGTGACATCTCATTCTATTGAAATTTGACAAGAGAAATACTCGAGTCTGGAAACCCACAGAAGTAAAATTGGACCATTGAGAGGATGGTTGGTTTATGTCTCATATCTGGAAATATCAGGGGAAATAGGAGTTTTGTTTCTACAAAATTGAAAAGCTGCTTTGTCTGTTCTTTTCTATTTCTTTAGGAAGCCAGGAATTCAGGAAAAACTTCCTTCAACAGAGGTTTTTCTTCTGTGAAGGTCTTTCACCCCCCACGCCCCTGCTTGATTTGAATATTCTGTGCTGATTGCCTCCCCCACGAGAGCTGAAGTGCAGGAAAGGCTGTTCAAATGGTGCACTGTTACTCATCCTCTACGCTGGGCTCGAATCTAGCCTAATTATGTCACTGCCAAAATTAAGCACTACTCTTTTAGCCTTACTGAGTGAATATCGGCCTGAGAAACAGATTTTGCATTGACTGACTCATCAGGAAAATTCTGATTGCGGAGCCTTTTGTTAGGATACAAGGAGAGGGCACAGCTGCACCTTTGGATGGAAGTAAAAAAATAAATGGGTTTGTCAGCTGGGCACCTTGGTGGGTCTTGGTTTATACGATGTCCGCAGAACAGGCCTTCTGCACTCACCCAGTAATTTAGGGGAATTACATTCCTTAAGGAGCTGGCTGGGACCTGGCATTAGTGCGACAGGAAGAGCTAATTTAAGGCGTAATTTGTTGCAGTGCTTAGCGATGCACCTCTACAAGCTGCGGCATAATTTAGCCTTATTTTAAAGAGATGAGTCTTGCTGCTTATGGGGACTGTGATTCACTCTTTGGAAACGTGTTACTGGGAAATCCAGCCTTTGCTTTCCTGCCTGCGATTAGGTGTTATTCCCTGGGCATGCGGAGCGCTGGCTGGAAGATGCCAGAGGGAACCTCTCCAGGTAGAAGCAGTGAGTAGGCACAACGCAGCCCACGGGTAGCACTGACGTCCCAGTATTTCATCACACTGTACCACAAGCTTTGGTCCATCTCCAGGGCATCTTCTCTTCCCCCGGTATCCACCGTTAGGATTTTCCTGCCTGCGCAGTGCTCGTTCATCAGTATTTGGCAGACGATGTGATAGAAAAAGAAATGTTGCTGCTGGGCACTCGCTGCCTGGTTTGTACTGGAGAGAAGCCTCCAGAGGTTGGAGCGTGTTTGGCCAGATTTTACTTTTCTGGGTCTTTGGGTTTATTTTGATGATGGTATAAAGTAGGGTTTCTGTGCAGGTAGACTGTGACTTCCAAAGGAATTACAGTGACCTGGGAATGAGTGCAAAGCCTGGAGCAAACTGGAGTCTGAAAGCCCATCCTCACGTGCAGGTGTTCTGCCAGCGTCTGTGTTAGGCAGTCTTGCTGGTTTGTGCCTCCAGCTCTGGGCCCCCAACAGCAGAAGGACACGGAGCTGTTGGAGCGCGTCCGGCAACTTGCAGTCTCTATGGAAAAGCTGCTGATCTCTCAGTGCTGGGGGTGTTGGGGGGTTCAGCCTGGAGAAGGGAAACTCCGGGGAGACCTTAGAGCCCCTTCCAGTGCCTGGGGGGCTACAAGGAAGCTGCGGGGGGACTTTTCCCAAGGGGCAGGGAGTGACAGGACAAGGGATAACGGGTTTAAACGGGAAGAGGGAGACTGGGATGGGACATCAGGAAGAAATTCTTCCCGCAGAGGGTGGAGAGGCACTGGGACAGTGGTGTCCTGATGTTGCCCTACATACAGTATTTAAGTATTAAATCCTTTTACAAATATGTTAAAGCTTTAGCTGTTGCAATAAATTCCAGGAAACTCAAGCTGTAATTAAGACTTGCTGCTGTTAACTTAAACCTGGTGGATTTTATTCTGCTTCCAACACTGTTTTTAAGTTTCTCCTCTACCATGCTGTCCAATTCTCTCCATAGTTTTTCTACCAGCTACTCAGCCATCAGGGCAAGTTGACTCTGTTTGAATATTTCTTCCAAAAATTCAAGGAGGATTCTAGGAAACTTGTAATCTCCTGACAAATAAGATGTGGTAAATGAGTAGTAATCTTCAGGAAATAGCTGACACTCTGCTTTTCAATACTGTGGTGTCAAGGTGACTTTTGAGGGACCTTTTTTTTTTTTTAATTATAATTCATGGGCTGAATCATAAATTTAGGATGGCTTCCTGTGTTCCTGGCACTGGAGTGCTCCCAGACACATCAGCATCAGGCTTGCTTTAAGGCAAAACCATTGAATATAAAGGTATTTAATGACTTTTGACTCTGAGTTTTGGAATGCTTGAGCTCAGACTGGAAGATTGGACTGGGACGGGATCACTCTGTGCCCTGTTCCCTTTCTTTCCCCTTGGCTTATGTCTGTGTACCCTAAAACACCACTATTTGGTCTTCCATGGTATCGCTTTACGGGGAAAATCTTCTCCTTGTGTCTCCACTTGTTTCCCTGTGCATCTTTGTGATCTCCTCAACAGGAGCAACAGTTAGGGAAGAAATGGGGGATTTCCTTACTGACCCTAAAATCGCTAATATTGGAGTTCTATGGGAATTTCACAGGTGCATCATTTGCTTCCAGTCCTAAACCACTGTGTAACACCGGTGTGTTCTCTGCGACGTCTGTAATGATGCCGATTTAAATGAAGTATTTTAAAAATACCTCTTACAGATGGTTTGTTTGTTTGTTTCTGACTTTTTTTTTTTCTTTCCTGTCTGGCAGCCCTGGAAGAAAGCGTGATTTTTCGCCGGTGCTTTGGAACCAGTACTTCGAATCTATGGAGGACGTTGTGGTAGAAAATGAAACTGGCAAGGATATATCCTTTTTTTTTTTCCAGTTTGACCTTTTCTTATTTTCAGTGACTGGGGCGTTATCATGTTTAGGTTTGTCATTGAGTTTATTCTCTTCATCTTTTTCATGCCCTTCTACTCATCTTCCATTTTTTCTTTTGTAGGGATCAGTATCTAGAGCAACCCCCTTGTAAACTGACAGCTAAGATGTGCTGCAAGGTCAGTTCCTGGCATTGCTTCTTTAGTAATCATTAGTTTAAAAAAGTGTTTCCAAGACACGTTTTTCCAGGGAAATGCTCATCAGTTTCCCATAGTTTAAACCGTATCAGGATGAAACCTGTGTATTGATTTTTATTAACAACAGGCAGTTAACTGGCAACCAGTGACCTGTGTGTTCAGGATCAGCAGTACAACAGATAAACCTCAAGACTAAGCACTTAGATGTTAATAAATACCTACACGTTTCCAAATGCCTTTCTGCAACTAATCCCAGGAAGTTCTCTTCCTGTACACACACGAACACACATATGTGCGTGGTCATATGCACCTTGCTTGTGCACATACAATC
>NW_010265938.1:0-5879 GCF_000690775.1 Eurypyga helias
TATTATTAAATTAAATTCAAGAGAGCTACTTGATCTGTCATAACCTGAATTATGATGCCAAAAAACAAAACCGAACTAACAAACTTCAAGTTGCAGTCCATCTTCTGCTTTCTGTAACTGTATCTTGCAAGGTCTGTGGAAAGAAGGAGTGATTATCCCTTTTTGCTTTGACATAAAGAGTATGAATAACAGCCTATATAAAAACCTTTAAAATAAAAGCAATTTATGTTCAGCGCAAGTGAGGGATTTAACAGGGGGGTTAAGTTTGCTATTGGCAAGTTGCTATTTTTTATTCTTCTTTGAAAATAAGCACAAGATAAAAACAGATGTTTGAATTCTTGCATGGGGATATTTTAGGTAACTTTGAGCTTTTTTATTATGCAAAGAAAATAATAATATATTACAGTTACCCTGTCAAAATGTCTATGTGCTCTACATACACTAATACAAAGATGAAAAAGTTCTTGCCAGATTTTTTTGTCCTTTTTTCAACACATCTAATTTAAGGGAATCACTTGAAGACAGTGAGATTGGAAGAGCATTTACTGGTTGCTGGTGTGCAATGAAAGACCTAACTGTACGCTCCATATAAAATTGCATTAATGTAGTAATACAGCTGCGTTCAAGAACTCCAAAGTCGCCTGTACAGACTCCATTCAGCCCCCACATGCTTATAAATTATGACTCAATCTTTAGGTATAAACTTCTTTTTCCCTTGCATCTGTGCCCCACTCACTGATGAAAGAGTCTCTGTACCCTTAATGAGTGACTATTTGATATGCTGTTTCATCCCTGTTGCTCAGTGCAGGATCTCCTGCCCGATTAACCTCACACTATTCAAAATATCCTGAAACCCAAATCCTCAAATCCCTTGCAGGGCTCTTAGGAACAGATTTTTTTTAAAATACAACAATGCTCATCACTGTATTTCTGTTTGGCAAACTCAAAATATTTAAGTAAGCAGGGGTTTTCCTCCATTTTTTTTTGCTGGGACCTGGCTTGTTGAGAATTTAAGATGCAAAGTAACTACAAATGATCAGTGCCCTGTGAGAAATGCGAGGCATTACACTCCATACGTTCAGAACCAGCACCCACCACTTTCCGCAAGTGTTTCAGTGGCCAGGCGTTCAGAAACTGACACCAGCTGCTGAGAAACCAGGAGCAGGGACCGGGCTAACTCCATGGAGCAGAGGCAGCACTGGACACCA
Source organism: Eurypyga helias (assembly GCF_000690775.1). Lineage (NCBI taxonomy): Eukaryota > Metazoa > Chordata > Aves > Eurypygiformes > Eurypygidae > Eurypyga > Eurypyga helias. Next base: position 1,209 of record NW_010265938.1, read on the forward strand.
AGTCTAGATCTTCAGATTTAACACTGAGGCTTTTTTTTTTTGTGACTGATCTGTGCTTTATTGGCCACATAACTCCCACGGTCAACAGAGAGGAGCCCTTCCTACCTACACTGGGCTCACTTATGCCATACTAATTCTTTTCAACACCACTCGTCCATACTTCTCACAGGTGTAAGTTTGAGTCAATTTTTTAAACAGTTTCTACAATCCGCTTAGATTTAGATTGTCATAAGTTTACATTGCATTTTAAACAGGCATGCTTTGAAATGGAAAATTATGCTCAGTGATTTTTTTCAGTTTCATTTAAATTAAAAATCTGCATTTATGTCTGTACTTTTGCAGTGAGAATAGAGAGCATATTCTCCAAAATGAGCGTGCTTACCTGCTGAAGTCTAAGTGGCAAGATTAGCTGAGCTCACAAGTTTTCCTGCACTGAAGTTCAACGTCAGACACCAGAAAAATATGAAACTGTTAGGGAATAGTGAATATAATTTTGGAGAACAGTAACATAGGCAAAGAGGTTAGAGTCAAGGCAGATAAAGTATGTGAAGTCTCAGCATAGAGGCTTGGATATACAGCCAGGAGAAAGTTTAGTAGAAGTGGAAAAACTGGGGTACCGCTGCCTGCAGCGTCGTGGAATCTGTGGGTACAGTGCAGGGCTACCGTATGGTCTCTGGTGGCCACTGCTGAACAGGAGCTGGTGACCCAGGGACAACTCAGAAAAACCTGTGAGAATGAATCCAAGTTTAGGAAAATGCTTTACAGGAAAACTGAAGTTTTCCTGATGGCTGAAGAAGTGCAGTCCACTCGCTTCAACAAAGTAGAAATTAGTGGATGCCTTCCTTCTGGTGATTTCTGAACTGTAAGCAGGCAAAGGGCAAAGTGAGATTAAGTACCCTGTTACTATCATCAGTTAGATACACTAGAACTAGAAAATGGGTGTTTTCCTTGTCGATCATCAGAAGTAATTAGCAGTTTCAGAAGTTCCCTCAGGATTCAGCAGCTCCCAGAGTCTAATTCAGGGATGAACTACAAATGCTGCTCTCAGCCACCACTGAGCAGCCTGAGACAGGAGTTGGTTGATGACCCTTCTAGCAGCATTAATGAAAGTAAGGCGTAATGGTGCCTCTTGTCCTGAAATTCTATAAAGTCCCTGCTAATTTGCAAGCAAATCATATATATTACATTTAAAAGTCATTCCAAAATCAGCTCTTTTGAAAATTTACTGTGTGGTCTCATGCCACTGTTCTGAAAGTTACGATAAATGGAATAATGCACATCTTTCAGGTGTCCCAAAAACTGGAAAGTCACAGACCTTTCAGGTATTTGAACAGAAAGGAGGGAAGAGCAGAAGGATGGATTTGTGGTGTTAGCTGTCATTTCTTTCCCTGGGAGCATTACTGCCAGCTTGGCAGTCAGGCTATTTGAGTGCCTTTGTCCTTTTCTTCCATTGTTTTACCTGCTTAGATTCCGACCTGTTAACCGTGAATTCATGAGGTGGGTTAATGGCATCATTAGCGCACATACTAAGTCTCACCAGGCATCCTGGATTTTCACTGGCTCCTGACTGTAGCCATTTCCACCCAGAAATACAACCTGTGGACTGCAGCTATGGTCTCAGACACAGCAACCAGGGAATATTCAGTAGGACAGAAAAGCTGTAGCACAAGACTTTCACAGGGATAAAACTGTCATAGCACTTCATTTAAGTGAAGACATTAAACCCTGCAAATCATGACATCTGCATACACTGGATAAGTATCATTAGTGAATGAAGGGAGGAAAAGAAAAAACAACCAACTGGTTTCGCTGAAGGTTTTTAAACAAAGTCTGGCAGCTTGGGGTGGTTTTGTTCTGGCTAGGCTGACCTGTAAACAGCTCCTCATACCCTTCCTAGAGCTGCCCATGCTGGCTGATGGCAGAGATGAGGTTACAAACCCCTCCCCTGGTTCAGTAGCACAGGTCCTATGTCTTTTCCAGTTGGTGAGGAAAGAAAACACGGAAATTGTGCCAATATATAGAAAAATACTGGATATTTTTTCTATGATACAGGTACCCCTACTATCACCTTGTTCACAGGTTCATCATCAACTATTCAATAAATAAAAGACAGCAGTATAAATTAAAACAAACCAGAGGAAGAAGGCGCAGGAAAACATTACTGCAGTGATTCCTGGCAGCTTTTCATGGTCAATACCTGTTGAAGGACATCTCCTTCACCACGTCATCAGGCCAAGGCCGGCCTCATCATTGGAGACACCCATTCAAAAAGAGCAGCCACTGGGGAAAACCAGCATGAAGATGACCTTTAGTTGCCACTCATAGGGCTGCCTGAAAAGGCTCCTGCTGACAGACAAGGAGCGACACTCACTTTTCTCCTTCAACACTTCCCCAGCTACAACCTTCTGCTGCTTACTTGGTTGTAAGAGATTAACTGGCAGCCAGATGTGTATGGTGAAAATAATGAACTTTTAAGATGCATAAACAGGAACTCTGTGTAAAAATAAGATACAGCTTCTCCTCAGAATAGTCTTTCAGCTTTGGAACATGCTACACCCTGCTGAATGCCATATGGACTGCTTTTTCACTTCTTTCCAAGCTTTCTCAAGGGATTATTCTAATAACTGGCATCATGTGGGGATGTGAAACTTTTACATATGTAATACTATCGGGCAATGCATTCTAAATGTACTACCAGGCATCACAGCTTTTATTATAGCAATTAATATTTTATGTCCTTACATGATGTAATATAACTGCCCTTCACAATTTACAAACCTTGGGCTGGAGAATGGTATGTTTCTCTCACAGTACTGACCTACATTATGAATGAAGCTTTAAAGGATATCACTAAAATGAAGAAGAAACAATGGGCTTGGGTTCGTGCTATACATGGCTGTAGCCTTGAAACGGCAGGTGGTCTTTTCTAGGAAACAGTACCGCTTCTTCTCCCAGTATACCAGGAAAAATTTATTTCCTTGAAGACAGTACTGAAATTTAATTAGCTCAAAAATGAAATAATTAGAGAACCTGAATTTTAGAAATTCAGAGTTTGATTGCAGAAATAATAGTGAATTTGATGTACTTAAACTGCGTCATGTTCCCCTCTCAGCTGGTCTTTGTTTTGTTCTGTTTTGGGTTTTTTTGAGGCACTGAAAATAGGTGCACTTAAGATATCTGAAACCTCTATGCCATCTGAAACATCTATGCCATTAATTTGCTATACTGTAATCTCTTCTCTTCCTCTTTTGGCGTAGTTTAAATCCTTAGCACTTAGAGACATATAGAGCCTATCAGCTAGGAATGAGAAAATGCTTTTCCAAATTTCTTGAGAGTTACTCAGCCTCCAGCAGACACATTTGGCATAAATGTCTCTTCCTGCAAACCCCAGAGCTCAATCAATACGTAAGGCTTCCTGCACGTAAGGCTGAGGTCTCAGACACATTTTTTCCACCCTCAAATTTGACAAATACTTCTGCAGTTTTGTTGAAGTACTCCATGTATATTCTTCCATTCACATGAGCACCTGCTAAGGGTGAACATAAATCCTTGTGATGTAAATCACTAAATTTAACAGGGATAACTTTGTAGGTGGAACCTGGTTTTAAGGTGATTGATTTTAAGTTATAAAGGAACATTTAATCCCTTTTTTTGTGGAATAACATTGTTTTCTCAGATTGAGGTATTAATGATAGAGCTGGCAGTAATTAAAGATCTGTAAGAATATTGGAGGGAGAATGGTTGAAATAGAAAACACAAGTCACAACCTAGAGACATGCAGCTACTTGGGATCCCTGGCCCTCCTGCTCACAGTATATCCAAGGATCCTGCTTCTGCTGACTGGCAGCTCGGTTCCTGAAGGGCCAAAATTTGGTAGGATTCACCCAGAGAAGCGGTGGATGCCCCATCCCTGGAAGTGTTCAAGGCCAGGCTGGATGAGGCTTTGAGCAACCTGGTCTAGTGGAAGGTGTCCCTGCCCATGGCAGGGGGGTTGGAACTAGATTGGAACTAGATGGTCTTTAAGGTCCCTTCCAACCCAAACCATTGTGTGATTCTGTGGTTCAAGTGGATTGATCAGTGATTCTAAGACATGTCATGACCCTTCTTTTGGGTCCATTTGTTCACACACCTTATTCCATGTGCAAAACCATGCTGCAAGCAGGATATAAACAACAGGAAAACATAAAGCCATTACTCAATGGCTGGCATACACAAAAGGCAGCTGGGATTTAGTCAGCTGCTAGGCAAAGCACTCATGTGCTGGTCATCCCAACAAGGCTCTGGGGCCCTGGTCGGCACTGGTCCCATAGGCAGGGTGGGTTCCCATGGGATGCTCAGCCCCAGAGAGGTAGGGACCTGCCACCCACACACTGGCAATGGCAGCTCAGCCCCATGACTCTCCCCTAGCTGCGCTCTGGTTTTCCAAGATTTCTCAGTTGGTGTTTTCTTCCTGGAATATTTGGCACACCAGTGATTCCATCTCAACAACCCTGCTCCCGACTCCAGCACTACTGTCCGTACTGCTGTGGGGATGCTCCCACAGCTGTGCCAGTAGCTTGGTCCCAGGTCATGCAGCAATGCTTCATCAAGGCCCAACCCCTGCCCCCAGCCAGGCCTCGTCATGGTGCTGGGGGAAATTCCTGCTCACAGCCGGAATTGCAGAGGGAGTTT
>NW_010265938.1:5910-12497 GCF_000690775.1 Eurypyga helias
ACAGCCGAGGGGTTTGCCTCAGCCCTGTTTGCCTCAGTTGTCCACAAAGTAAAAACAAAAGAGGCTTTTCCTGTGTCCATCTTCTTTCGTTGACTTTCGGTGCTTTGCTCACAGCCACCTTGCACTGACGGGCGAGTCACAGATGAGGGTGGTCACTCTTAAGCACTAGGCTATGTGACCCTTAAGATTGGCAAGTTGTAATTTATCCTTCTCTCCCTCTCCCCATACCACAGAGCACAGCTCAAAGGCAAAGGGAAATCTGCCCACAAATTGTCAAGGTCGGTGGGACAGGCGCAGCCAGGTGAACGATGTTAAGGCGATGACTTCTTCCTCTGCTGTGAATGACAGCGTTTTCTCCTCAATTCAGGAATCTGTGTGAGAGGGAAGGCCAAGTGACACGGCTGTCTTACAGAATTAGCTGACCAGGAGCCACCTCTGCCTGAGTACATCAGATTTGATCTAGATCCCTATTAAAATTTGGGTGCAGGTGCTTACCATGAAGGGATTTGTGCAGTTATTATCATTCTGAATTTGCTCATCCCAGTAACAGATCTGAAAAATCATTCTTTTTAAATACAGTCTACTTCTGTTCTAGACATTCAGTCTTCGGACAAAAGGAACATGTTTACCTGACATACTGAGTAACGAGGTACTGTATTTAAACAGATGATTTGGGGCTCCTTCCTTCATTCTGGAACACACTCAAGGTGCACGTTTGGTAAGAGCAGAGTTTTCAAGCAACCCTGACTGTGCGATTCATAACGGTAAGCTTTTGTCAACAGTGAGGTCAAACCCAAAGGAAGAGGGAAATGTCACTGGCCAATCGCTCAAGCTGAAGGTCTGGCTTGACCAGCCTGGATACTTTAGAAGAACAAAGTAATCTAGCGCAGATGTGGATTAAATTGAACTCTTATACACACGAGCACAAGGTCAGTGTAAATTGAACTGGTCCCCTTTGTGGTTACACACAAGCTGTAACAGCAGGATGGCTGTTGCAGAGAACCTGTGGATTTTGCAACAGCCTTCACAGAACAAAACCAAAAAACCTAGGCATACGTTATTTTGGAATACTGTCTGACCCAGTTTAGGACTTTTCATTTGGCAGTGTATTGTACTAAATTAAATTAAGTGGGATGCTGAATCAAAGCCAAGTATTAAGGCAGGCTGTTGGCTGAGGGTTTGTGCGAGTCACCTCATTCCAGTTTGTCTTCACAAAATGTACAACTGAGCCATTTTAATCTGTGGGATCAGCTGGACTGCTTTTATCATTAATAAGATTTATGTAAACATGGTACAATTAAGCAAATATTACACAAAATATTAAAGATCATCTATCTTCCTTACTCTGTGCTTCATGTCTTGTTTATACTGAAATATTTTCATTTTCTTTCGTGAGCGAAGTGAGCATGAATGCAATGCTGCCATCTGAGAGAGATTTATGTTGCCTTAATAACTAGCCAGAGAAGACAGCACTTGTTTTAACCCAGAAAGGCTAAGCGAGGCTTGCTAAGGTGAGCAATCTGCAGCCCATCAAGTGATGAAAGTGCAAGCCAGTAGGCTCCCAGAGCTGTTTCAGGTGCTGAGGTTCCGTGTTAAGAAGGCTGCAAGCTGTAAATAAAACATGGACTGGGTGAGCTGGGTTTTGGCTTCAGCCTGCATTGCTTTTCCCAGCTGCCTGGAAGGCAAGTAACCTTTGATTTGTCTTCCAGGTTTGAGGGGAAGCAAGACTGTCGTTGTGTAAAAGCTAACCCCGTCTCGGCCGTTTCTGGACCACGGACCTACATGTTCCAACCTCATCATGACCTTGACAACTTTTCTAATGAGCTTAAAACCTACCTTCAGTTGAGATGCCTTATGCAGATTAAGCTGTGTGAAGGCTTCTACACTGTATTACATCTTTTTTTAACTCCAGTTGCCTTTTTCAAGGGAGAAGAGGGGTAGGAACCAAACCCAAAACAACTGAGTAAAAGAGTGAGTTTTTCTCTAAACACATGACAAGCAAATCTAGAACTTTTTTTGAAGGGAGCAGGACAAAAGACAAGGTAAGGGTAGCCTGGGGTTTGGAAAAAAGTTCTTGGTCCATACTAAACTGCGGAGATCCTTTTCTACGTTTATCTTACCTTTGTAAGTCTGGAGGGACAGTGCAAAGCAGAGTCCTTCAGGACAATGTAAGTCCATCTCCCCACCCCGTTAGCAGCAGCGTTTCACGTATGGGAACTGCTATTGTGGAATTTTGTTAGTCGGGTTCTTGTATTACTTAGCATTCAGCCCAGTCAAAATTTACAGCCGTGCTGCGTGGTGCTGCTCCCTGAAGCATGCTTTCTTCTCATCTACCATGAAAAATGATGCATGCTAAACAACCCCATTCCAGGGAAGAAGGGCACACACTAAGCACAAACGTCTCGTGGTAAGAATGCTGCATAGGCAGCAAAAAGCAGCAGCTGGTTGTCATTTAGTAACCACATAATTTGGAACAACAAATCCTATGGTGCGCTGCTTCCTTTGTTGCTAAACCCATAATCTTCATCAATGATTCTTCCTGAACTGCTTCAAAAGCTGCACTAATAATGTTATGATTTTTACACCCCCACCCCCCACCAAAAAAAAATTGCACCTATCTTTTTCTAGTAACAGAAGAATTAGGGGGATGTGTTTCATAGTTACAAAGTTATTTTATAGGGACTAAATAAATTCTCTATATGACACTAATAAAAATACCAAGCCATCCATAATTTAAGATAATGTACTCTTTACTAGGTGTCAAATCTGTTTAGCATTTCATATTTGGAAGCCCTTCTTTCAAAGCAATCTACAGTTAGTTTATTTAAGTAAACATGATGCAAGGTCACATCTCAAATTCTTTACATTCTGATGACCCTAGAAACATTAAGATAAAAGAAAGAGATCCTTAGACTAATTTAAGTGTCACTGTGACTCTTCTACACTCTACAACAGTTTGGATAGCAGAGCTTGTGAAGGACATTGCTCAACTTCAGCCGGCACAACAGACGTAGTTCATTAAACTCTGTATGTATTTGCAAAAGCAACCCTGACAATTCCCAGTAGCCACTTGCTTTTTTTCAGACAGCTCCACACCGCTAGATCTGCTTTTATCTTAAGCTTTCCCTCAAAAATTGTCACAAATATTGAAACTGCTACTGCAAAAATATAAATAGTAAAAATAACTTAGTCCTCAACTGCAGCCTGAGTTGAATTGTAAAGGGATGACTTACTGAGGAACAAACTTGTGCCTTTCCTAGATCAAAGTCTTATTAGCTGTGTGGGAGGGAAAGACACTCACCAAGCCCCTCCTCTTCTGCGTGCTCTGCAGAGGCCTTCATTGCGGGTCATCCAATATCTTCATAAGTTCCCCATCCATTAATGAGTATTAAGCTTTTTAAGAGAGTTATAATTCAATCTATTCATAAGCAAATGGTACTCTGAGCCTGCAGCACACTGACTTTAACTGCACAGAGAACAAAAATATTCTCCTGTTTGAAACACTAAGACACCCCAATTCTTATAGGTAGGTACATTGCTGCAAATGCTATGATGAGAAATACTTTAAACATTTCTAACCAATAATAGGGAAGCAAAGTGATTGTAATTAATTCTTTATTACGTATTTTTATTAATCAGTATTGTTATTTGGGGCATGCATATCAACACTGCAACAATTTTATCTATCACAGCATTACAACAGGAACTCTCCGAAACCTTGAATTTTTGCATTTTGTGAACAGTGTTTACTGCTACTGCAGTTTTATTTAAGATTCAAACCACTTCTCCCTGATAAGTCAGGCTGATAAAGCAATCCACCTCCAAAAATGACCAGTCAAGATTTTGGCACAAACTGCAGTCTTAGCTGTAAGTTACATTACACCAGGGGATGCCACCTGTGAAGACACAATACCAAAATGTGCGCGGCTACTTGAATTATAACTGGAAAGGGAATAATGTAGTTCATTGTCCAGCAGTTATTCAGAAGCAAGACAACAAATAACACAGGTGTAATTATTATTTAGAATCTTACTTGTTGTTGTTACTGGAAAAAAGATGTAAGAATATCTTCTATTCCTATACAGAGTCAGTCATGCTTACAGTGAAGACCATCATCTAAAACCAGTAATACATTGGAATGACAATGGCCAGAACAAAGACAGTCAGTTGTCTGGGACACGCCATGCTAAACCATTGTTCCATGACAGTTCAGAAGCTGCCATTCTTCACTATCCATTCTGCTCCTTTATTTGGGATGAATGCCATAGTAAGAGAACAGAGCGCGTGCTCAAGCCTCAGCTATTCCATTTTCAGCTGAAGACCAGACTTCCCACCAAAGCAGAGAGAAGGGTATGCCACCACGTGTCTGCCAACACTGCTGCAGCAGCGGCAGCACACGGAGCAGAGGAGGGATAAACCGTGAGGCAGCAACGCTGCGGCCGTTCTTCCCATGAACTGGCATCCCCACGAGCACCAACGGAGGCTCTGCCTCCCAGAAGGCGCGTTACGTAGCGACACAAAACATGTAAGAGGTAACGGCCTTTGGATTTTCAACAACGCGTGTGGTAAGGATGAAGTTGAGCTCCTGCGTCAGAACAACACTGGTAGAAATTCCGACCCACAACTGCCAGAGTGACAACCCACCTAGCCGAACGCATACAACTAATCCAACGCGTAAGTGCCTTAGAATCTAAAGCATAAACACAATATTCTGGTTTTAGGGAAGTGCCTGTTATCCTGAGCCTTCCATAACTCCTCCTTCGCACAGCCTAAAAGCTGTGGAAGACATGAGAACATAAATGCATATTTACCCAGGATGAAAAGATGGTTTTGTACTGCTAAGCCACAGTTCTTTCTGAACAGATGAAGCAGATTTCTATTCCTGCCTGAAGTATGAAAATAGTGTTCCAGGATTAGTAGATTCATATGAAAACTGTGGAGAAATGCAAAATGGGGTTAACTAACATGTGGCATCCTGCACCCCCTAAATATTACGTCAAAATTATTTATGTAAGGTACTGAAGTACGAGTCCTTAAGGATGAAAATCTGTTTATGCAGATAACACACACGTGTAAGACTGACGCAGCAATATGAGCATTCTGCACTACTCTCACTGGGCTGACTTCAAGATGAGTTTTGAGTTCTGTGGCAAGGTTAATCCTTCCATTTGGCAGATTCCCAAATTCCTCTACAGTTTCAACGCAGAGGGCTCCTCTTCAACTGGATATTAAACGAGCTTTCTTATTTACAGTGTGTAGTTCACAGAACACAAGGAATGGCAATTTAAGCTAGAAATTTAAAAGGGGACAAGAATGTAAATATTTCCATTATACCCTTGTATGTCAAAACCGTGCAATTATTTAATTGAAATTCAGGCCTTTAAACAAAAATACAGTAGTGTCTCACAGGGGATCAAAACCCTTCCCTAGTTTCAGAATCAGGATGCTATGGACAGGCAACACCAAACAGTGCTGCATTTGAAACAGCAGATCCTGGTGAAAAAACATCTCCACACTGAGAACCATTGATGCTTTTTTTTTTTTAATACTTGTACCAAAGGCACCATTGCCCTCCCAAACAGTTTTATTTGCGACAGTAAACACACAAAAAGTTTTCACATGTTAAAAACCTGCTGTAACTAGAAGTGGTATTCTTCATGCTCTTAAGGCCCTTGCACATGCAGCAGAACATTAATGCCATAAGTGGGTCACATCAAGTAAAAATAATTTTGGATAAATATTTTTTCACTGCAAAACGTATCAGTTCTGTAAACAACGGGGTACAACTGAATTTCTCTATTAGATCTTATTCTAAGCAGAGGCAACGAGAATTAGCTGATGACAGGAGAAGATGAAGAAGTGTAAATCATATGCCTGATAGTTTCACCTTAAACACGAAGAATACAGAATCACAGAGCAATTGTTCAGGCTGGAAGAGATCTCAGGAAGTTAAAGTCCAATCTGCTTCCCAGAGTTAAGATTAACACCGGATTGAGACCAGGCAAAAGATACTTAAACAAAAATGCACCTTTTCTCTTAAAGCATTTGAATTGGGCAGAGAGTTACTATGCCCCCCGCAAACTGAAGTCTTTTTAACCACGTGCATATTGAACAAGAAAAACTGAGCAACTGGGTAGCTGAACGTACATACAGTGCACATATCTAACCACTTCATGTAGTCATGCACACTTGAAATAAACACCTCTTCACATTAAACCATGCTTATTTTATGGGAAGGAGTTTTGTACAAGTGTGTGGCTCTTGTAAGCACCATCTGCACTGGTCACTGTTACAAACTTCCTGAACTGCAAACATCCATCATGCATTTTCACCTGGTACTGTGGCAAAGCCATATAATCCTCAGGAGCGAGAAACAAGTGCAACAATTCACACATCATTTTTTCATTTTTAATTTAGTAATTATTGAGTGGTTTCAGAGCAGGCACTACATTACTTCAAACACAATCAAGTATTTTTGAAATAACATGGCTGGAAAACTATTTTGAATTATTATGTTTTAATTATTTTGAATTATTTTATTATTGGAAAACTATTTTGAAATAACTGGCTGGATGGCCGGACTCAGA
>NW_010265939.1:0-1482 GCF_000690775.1 Eurypyga helias
AGCTGGAGTTAAACCACGACAAAAAAACCCAAAAATCAAACAAAAAAACCCAACCCACCACCCACAACAACACACAAAAACACAACCAGCCAACAACCTTTGAGTCCGTTTGGATTTTGTCAGGAAATACTTTCTCCTGCTGCTAAGATGGCTCTTCTGCTCAAAGCAAATATACTGGCAGCTTTGCTGCAGATCCAGTATATTTTATGGCTTCAAAGCGTTTATCTCAAAACAAGTATCTCAAAAGACATCTACATAATTAACTGTTGTTTAGCATTGCTCAGGAAAATCGTCATTTTTCAAGATAAAAAGCCTGCAGAGATACAGAAGTTGAACACAATGACTGTTTACAGCCTATATGAATAAGCGGGACAGCATTTCAGACTCAACAGTCCTGATCTTCCTCAGAGGGCGGAAAAAAACCCCAAACCAAAACTCTGAGGAGTCAGATGCTGGAAGTGACCTCAGGAGTATCCAAGCCATGACATATGCAGCTCCATGTTTGTTTCAATGCTGTCCAACCTTTCAGTGTAGTATGCCTGTAGGCACCAGATTTCATATTTCATGTAGGGCCATTTTACTGGCTGCAGCCATCAGGATTAAAATGCTGTCATTCTATCATCAGGAAAAAAAAAATTTCCTCAGCAAATCCAGAACAGGGTAACCCATACTATGCACTAAGCTGTGTGTGCTGTAGAGCTCACATCCATTGTATGATCGCTTCTGCACTGTTTAGAGCTTTGCAGCCTATCTAGTAAGGTGGGGTTTTTAATTTTTCTGCTCTAATATCCAAAATAAAATATACAAGACAACATATCTAATTATACCTAAAGTAACACAATTCATTTGCTTTTTTACTGTGAACAGTTAGCTTTAAACACAGCTAGTGCAATATCAGATTAATGATCATGGAAGTCTGCATTACTAGTTCATTAACCTTACAGTTCAGTAGTTTATCACAAGAAACCACAAAAGATTTTCATTTTGCAAATTATAAACACTGATATGACCTTCTCGTATATGTTATCATAGGACATTAAAGTTGCGTCCAATGTGAAATAATATCTTTAAAATAGCAGCTTCACCGAAGAGAACTGACTACAAACTAACAAGAAAATTTCACCAGAAAAACCTAAGAATATGTATAAGAATCAGCCAATGACAAAGTGTTTATAAGGACAGATTTTAAAGTCATCATCCTTTTACAGTGAAATATTTTTCTCCCATATTTCCCCCCATAAATACATAGCACAGAATAGGAACTGGTAAAGGCTACCTCCTTATCCAACTTATTTTGGGGTGTCCTCCAAAAAGACAAGTACAGAAGTTTAACCAAGTAAAAAGGATCCTGTGCTCTCCAGAAGAAAATTAATAGCTATCTACAAATAGCTCATGCTTCGATATTCTGGACACTTCAAGAACAGAAGCAACACTATAAGCACTGCATAGGTGAACATTAGGATCAGGTTCGGGAACACCTGA
>NW_010265940.1:0-1009 GCF_000690775.1 Eurypyga helias
GGAGAAACGATGGAGGCCGGGCGGCTCCGCTTGTGCGGGAGCGAGCGCGGGCCCAGCCTGGTTGCAAGCACAGCACGCGAGTCGCGCGGCCCCCCGTGTCGTCCCCGTAGCTCGCCTAAAGCGCCGTCTGCGTCGGCTCCATCTGCACGGAGTTGCGCTCCTCTGTGATCACGGTGCCGTACGAAGTATCGGCCACCTCCTCCTCCTTCAGTTTCCTGTAGGAAATATCGGTGTCTTCCTCTTCCCCCAGCGTGTCTTGTTTGTAGCTGTCTCTCCCGTACATCTTGTACGCCAGCACGAAGAGCCCTGCTTCTGCGGACTGAAAAAGGGCGTAAAGCAAGGGAAACATGTACATGCTCCCTATGAGCTCCGGGGGGAAGGTGAGTTTTAGGATGGCGGTGCAGAGCTGGACGTTTTGGCAGCCTGTTTCCAAAGACACTGTTCTCCTGCAGTGCGGGGGCATTTTAAAGAGGGTGGCTAAGCCGTATCCCAAGGCGTAACCCGCTAGAGGCATCAGCACCGCAATGGCGTAGACAGAGGCAGGGATGTGTGCCATCAGGTCTGGACCCAGCATCGTCCCGGTCAGGATGAACAGGATCACCAGAGTCACCAAGAGGGACCACAGGGAAATCTGGCAACAGACACAGACATTGATAAACACCACGGGGGTTATTAGTTTAAAAGGATGATCGTGGCAGGTACAGGCTTGATAGACCCTAAGACGCCAACCGGGGTTGTGCCGCCCTTCCCGGGTTTGCTGCTGGCTTTGGTGGTGTTGGAGCACATCCCGAGAAAGGAGGGGGCTGAGATCGCCCTCCATCGTTTTGCTATGGGGTGACTTTCCAGGAAACTAGAGAGCTGGGGCTCGCGCCTTGCTTCTCCCTTTGTAATCAAGCTAATTGGGGACGGGTCGCGGTGCCTTCGGGTAGGTGTTGCTAGCCCTGGGAGACAGCAGGATGCCGGACAGTGCCTTTGCTGCCCTCCTTCCCGTGCGCTGGGGGGGTTACCT
>NW_010265941.1:0-33394 GCF_000690775.1 Eurypyga helias
TCTCCCCTCAGGAGGTCTCACCCCACAGCAAGGTGCTTCTCCCCACAACCACCCCAGAGGGAGGGTTAAAAGGGCCCTGGCATGCAGCCTCCTTTCCCCACAGGCCCGGGCAGTGCTCTGTTGTGACGATGTGAAGGAAATGGTGATATTACGACATGGTACACCCACGTGTGTGTCGGCAGTGAGTGAGGAATCTGGTTTTAAAGGGGGGGGTGGGCGGTAGTGGTTTTTCCTGTCAGAACTGTGGCTGTAAAAGTGGTGCATTTGATACAGAACTTGACACATGAAGCCTAAAACTGTGTTTTTTGTAGAAATATAGTCTGCTCTAGAGGTAGTAAAATACAGAAGTGTGTTTGTTGGCTGTTTGTGTATCATGTAAGGTTACGTGGAGATACCGCTGTCTGAGGAGTTCAAGCATTCCACTGCAAAGACCATGAATTTGTTTCTCTAGTAGCTGTATGAAGACTGAGGTGTGATGGGGTAACGGAGGGAAATAAACTTTGCTTTGGGGAACGTGACAGAGGTCCAAGATGGGGGTGACACGGACACACAACGATGGGACAAACAGAATTACTACTAAGGACATAAGCCTGTAAACGCTGTGAATTTGATGCATGAAATTCATATATTGTGAATGATCCCATTACAATCAAATATGCTCGCAGTATTTTTTTCTGAAGTGTGAGGTTTGCCTCATGAATGCTTAGAGGTAATTTTATTTCTGTACATGTCTGAAGGTTGATTCCAGGGATATTAAGGAGAGAGAGAGGAAAAAACGGTTTCCGCACTGAAGGACTAACCAAACTCTGCAGAGGCTTCTGCCACTGACTTCAATAGCGTCTGGATCTGTTACAATATCCTTAAACCCAAATCCACACAAGCACTTAGAGGAACACTTAGGATACTGAGAAAGGTAACAGAGTTCAATTACATTACAGTAAAATCCAAGATAAAGTAAGAAACACAAACCTGCATGCTTAACTAATGTGTAACAAAAGCAGCGAAATCCCCTGTCCAAGCTGACATTCCTCACTTAACTCTCACGATTATGGTCAGCTTTTGAAGTGTCCGCAATACGTTTCATTGAGAAGTTGTACAGGCTGGTACAACATGTTCTGTTTAGGCACAACAGGATGCAGAGAAGGTAGCGTTCTCTCCTCTTTTTCTTGTCTTTAATTTCCTGGTTTATTTATGTTTTTACTAAGCTGAGGAAGACGCAGAGAGATTTGTATCCTGTATTGTTTGAATTAAAAAAGGCATGTATTTTAAATACTGAAAGCTAGAATAACTCTTTCAAAAGAAGAAAATTTAGTGATTTTTCTGTCCTTCTTTCTTAAAGGAGGACAGAAACCTGTATACAATTTGTGTCATAAAACATAAAGTGTTACAGAACTAATTTTCTGCTTTGCTTTGTTTCCCTTCATGCAGTTCCCCCAGGTTTATTCTTTGATACAGCTTGTATTGTCTACCTTGGGAACTGAAATGGTTACTGCCAAATGGCTCTGCCTTTCAATTTACGGAAGATTTAACAACGATATTTTTACCCAATTTGCTAAAATGGACCTTGCGGACTGCTTCCTGTACACTGCAGAAGTGTATGTTTAGCCAGGTAATAAAAATATTAATGGTGTTTATTTGCAAAATAATTACTATTCGTGGAGAGCAGCCACGTTTGATGTCTGACTATAAAATCAAAGGAAGAGCAGGACTGGGGTCAAAGCAGTAAATTAATTAGAATAGAGTAAGTTAAATAGATGTAGTGAGCAAATCGAGATACTGCATAACCTCTGCCTGGGGCAGTTCTATTTGGTAAAGAAAAGATCAAGACAGCTGAAAAAAATTTGAAGTAGCAATGGCCATGAATGAAAAATCAGATGTGAAGAATATCTGAGGATAAAGAAACAACAGAGCCTTGAGATTTAATTAATAATACTGCTTTCTTAGCACTTCCCACCTCGGGATCTCAAAACAATTTGTGTACATGGAGCAATTAAGACTCACAACCAAGGTCACCATGCCTTCCCTTTTTCCCAGACAGTCTCTTTTTCCGCTAAGAGATGTTGTTCAAAGGATATTGATGGCTTTCTGTATTTGTTTGGGATTTTGGATGCATAGCAGCCCTGCTGGAGCAGTAGCTCCGACCAAGCTTCTGTATATCCAGAAACCAGACACGTCCACTGTGCGTGTGCAGGGAGCCCTTCTGCCTTTTGTTTTGTGGCGACCATCTGTGCCGCACATGCAAGGAATGTCTGAGGTTTCCCGGCAGATAAATAGGGCAACCTCCTTTGTGAGGGGGTGAATAAACAAATTTTCTTGAGGGGAGCAGAGGACGGTTTATTGGTTTTTATCTTTGATTGTTTTTACTTAAGCTAGTATTATTGCTAGCTTTTGTAGTACCACTTCTAGGCCCTAGACCCTGCTTGAGCTGGATACTGCGTTAAGAAGTGCGTAACAAACCACAGGTCTTGACCTGAGGAATCTCACTGCTCTGTCTTGCGGAAGAATTTCTCATGGAAGGCAACATGAATGAGGTGACAGAATTTCAGTCGATGCATAGAAGTACGTATGTATGTTTGTGGCAATTTATAACTGGTGGCAGAATGAAGGTAAGGGTGTAAGGAGAAAGCTCGAGACTTGCCTACCTGGGTCTTGGGATCAGATGCCTAAATAAATGATATGGTTTTCAAAAGGGAAAGTACCCACCTTTTCCAGTTTTTGCTTATTTTGGTGTCAAACTTGGATCTGCTGGTCTTAGTAATCCCGGTAGAGACAAACAAGGAGGAAGCAGGATCGTTCTGGCTTACCTCTGACTCACAAGAACCCCCATTTGGAGAGAATTGCTGTAACTGACACCTGTAATCCTTTGGGGAACAACTTACGGACAAGCATGTGCAAACAAACAGCAGCACTTTGTTGACCTGTGTGTACACAGTTTTGCCTTGGGTCTGTCCCATCTGAAAATTGCTGTTATTCTCCCTGAGGAGCCACACCTTTCCTTAGCACGGCTAAGCACGGGTTTGAGTCCTGACTCACGTTATTCACGCTAATATGTCTCCAAGTACTAGATGCTGAATGAGGAATGGAGAAGGCTTCTTTACTGGGGTAAGGTGGTGCATAATACAGTTGTCTCTGTAACTTTTTTCCTTGGGATTTGGGCTAGCACTGCAGGACTACTGAGTCATTAGGCCTTCAGCATTTGGCCCAGTGTACCAGAGAATATGCACCTCTGTCGTCCTATATTACACACCAATGCAACTTGCCATGTGGCTACTGATTGATGCACAGTTTTTCTCTCCATGGTGTTTGTATCTTGCACGTATCTTTTGTGTTGTAGTTCATGCTATAACTTCATGCCAACAGTGGCATTTCCTTACTAGCTGTTGAACCAAGGGGCATGATAGAAGTTAGAATAAGGGTATCCTGGTAAAATCCCTTCATTGCTGCCTTCTCTCCCCTCTCTCTCTCCTCTCTCTCCTCTCTCTCCTCTCTCTCCTCTCTTCTCTTCTCCCGTGGTTTGGGAAATGATTAAGAAAAGGGTGGTAAGTAATCTATTACAGCAGGCTTGTCATCTGGTTCACAGGCTCATAGCTGTGGTGGGGTGCGGCGCTAGCAGTGAGTCACCTCCTTCTCTGCTTTCACTGATGGAGAAAGAGAAGATGAGGAAGTCATTCCAGTTGCAAAGCATGTTCAGGATGCTGGATTCGGTAAGGAACAAGATCTTAAAGGACTGTTTCACTCTAGTGTTGAAGGTTTAGCATGACTTCAAATTCTATCTTAGACCTAGAGCATGACTGGAAGTTTGAAGCTGTGTTGTAAAGCGCCTGTATGGCGTGGCCATGTTCACAACCTTGATAGGCAGTTACTTCAGTAGTTCTCCAGAATTTCTTAAGCTGAGCAGCTCTCAGTCAGCAGGATGTAAGTCATTGTGTGGCTTACAGCTGATATTTGAAGCTAGTTCTTTCTACTAGATTTCTCTCTTTTACTGTAGTTAGGTGCTAAAAATGAGGATGACATCATAACTTCTCTCTGGAAAGCATAGGCTCAGAACATACCTAAGGAAACACAAATGACACTTCTGGTCCTATTCAAATAAAAAATGCTGTCACCCTAATGTGCACCTTTTAACTATAGCAGACTTTTACAGAATTATCTGTGACCACAGGGGGTGTGTGTATTTATGTCTGCATCAGTTAATATTGGCCAAATATAAAAAAGTCACAGCAAAGGTCTGTCTAGCCCCATATCCTGCCTCTTGATAATGGCTAATAACTTGTGTATGGAAAACAGGACGAGTATAGAGTGATACTTCCTTTGTCAAACCCTCCCAGCTTCCAGTGGCTTCTGGTTTAGAGACCTCCTGAGCTGGAGGCTGCAGCTGTATCATTGTTTTTGATATTCCTTGGTGGACCTTTTTCCATAAAATTGTTTAATCGTTTTTTTGAGACCCACTTGTATTTTTGGCTGCCGTAACATCCGTGGCATTGAGTTCCACAACATCATTAGGTATTGTGTGAAAATGAACTTCCTTTTGTTTGCTTTCGAACCTGCTTGCTGCCTGCCAGTTTGAGTTGGTGCCCTATTATTTCTGTTAAGACTACTTTAAAATAATCATTGCTGTTTACCTTTTCCATTCTGCAGCAGCTTGCCTAGAACTTTATTCTAAGTCTCCTTGTTGAAGGCTCTGGCTTGCTTAATTTTTCCTCATGCTAAGAATTTCTGGCATCTCATGCGCAGTTTTGGTACACCGTTGTTCTTGTCCTTTCTGTAGCTTTGTATTTCCACAGTGAACTGTGCTCTGTGTTGGAGATGGGCATACTATGGATTTATGTAGAGGAATAATGCCATTTTCTGCTTTGTTGTCATTCATCTCCTAAAAAATCCTAACAGGATGGTTTTTCCCAACTGCTGACACTGTGCTGATCTTTTCAGAGAACTATCCACTTCTCCAGGATTTCTTTCATGACTGGCGAAGCAGAGTTAAAGCATAGTGCAAATGGCTGTTTCCTCATACTTTATATTTAATTTATGAACTTTGAATTAAATGTACTATTTTAACACCCACTCACTGAATACATTTTAGGTTTTATTTTTGGGAATGGCTTTGTATCATCAGCCACCAACCTGCAGCATTTCCAGATCGTTTATGGAGTATGAAACAGCAGTAGTCACATCACAGACCCTCTTCAGAGTCTGCTGGGGAGCTCCCCACATCACTGACGTTGAACATCTATTTCTCTTGGTTATGATCTTTTCACCAGTTATGTCACTTATTCTCTCTTTCACTCTTCCTGTAGGAAGGCTCCTTTATGAGCTACATTTCATAGCATAGTTAACAGTCTGGCAATTTCCCATGTGGTACCTGTGGGGATTATCAGTTAATCTTCATATAGTTTTGTCATTTTCATCTGTGCTGCTGCCTTGAATTCATTCTCCTTGCAAAAGGGCTGTAGGTTTTTGTGTTAAACACAGATACAAAGAATCATTGAGCTTTCTTGCTGTCACCTTATCAAATACCTTGCTGAACTCTTGGTGCTGTGAACTGTTCAGACCGAAGCACAGATTTACACATTGGAACAGAGTTCTAGGTTTTTCTGTGGTCAAATTGCTTTGGGATTTTTGGCCCAGTAACTGAGCTTCTCTATGTCTCTCTGAAGGATAACGACACAGGTTCTCTCACTGGAGAACTGCAACTGAAATATTAGTGTGTGAGGTGGAGTTAGAAAATGTGAGCTCAAAGTTATTCCAGGATTTGGTGATTAGATATGCTAAAATAAAGAACTGTGGGACAGAAATGGTGTAAATAAATAAATAAAACTTTTTGTAATTATGCTAAAAGATTATGGTTTTGGCATTTTTGATGAATGAAACTTTTCAACTTAACGGCTAATGGTTCACAAGTAACATTACTCAAGTTCATTTTTACAGTAATTTGTATAGTATGCTTATTTGGAGACACATAACAATGTTTAAAAATGTGAATAACCTGATTGTTCTGTAATTTCCTTTTTCTGTATATAAATTCTTGATACCTTACTAGGTTTGTTCTTTAATGAATTAGCTGCTTGAAATACAGCATTATTCTCCTGTTGTCAAAAAAGCAGCCAGGTACTTTGCACACTTGACTGTAGAAATGTTAATTGTATGAGAACTCCATGATAGAGCAACCAACTGCCCTACCAATCATGTTGGTTCATCACTACATCTCTGTGGAGGAAGGAGTTAACTGATTATGAAAACCACTGTAAAGGCCTATTTTTGACGAGTTCTTCAAGTGCCCAAAGGACAGGGAAGAGATATTCTAGAGAGCATAGTCTTGCTTGCATCTGATTGACACCACTGAAACATGCATTTATCTCCTTCAGGATGAGCTTTTTTTTCAGGACAGCTACCTGGGTTTCATAACCTGAGTTTCATTAAAATCTGTCATGAGAAATCAGGAGTTAACAGAGTCCAGTTTCTATAGCATTACTCTTACACAAATGCAGGATATAGTAACCACAGTTCAGGTAGATCAAGTTTCATGTGAGATCTCAAAATGTTTATTTTACGGCATCCTTTGCTGTGTTTGTATAGCATTGCTGTTGCCCTTCTCCAGATGGGAACATGTAGGAATGCGAGAGGCAGGTGGTTTGCTCAAGGACATGAGAATCTGTCTTCAGTCCAGTTAACGGGTGCCTTACTAGCACTTGTGTTAGCTGTGCTTTGGTCTGATTTTGGCCTGGATTGTGCTGCATTCCCTTTGTGAGTTGCTAGTGTTCCTTAATACCATGTCTTGAAAGAAACTTGCCCTGAGGATGTGTAGGGCCTCGAGCAACAAAGTGAGCTGGCTGCAAAGCCTCTGCTTTGTCCAGGGATCGTCTAAGTGGAACAAAACTCCATCATGTGGTTCTTTGTGCTGAGGAAGGATGAACCTCGCTTCGGGTGTTTTGTTTTTTTTTTTTTTTTGTTAATTGTGACAGTATTTATCTGTCCTAAATATGGGATGTGGCACGAAGGCTTAGTCTGCATCCTTCCCGAGAAGTGGTTCCAACATTAAAAATCAAAGCCTTGTTTTGGTGTGGAGAGCTGGTAGTTCAGGTCCTGGGTGGTGTAGCTCTGTCTGGAGCATCACCAGCCTCAGAATTTTGACTGTGGATGGGGTGCAGAATTCAGGTTGACATTAAGGGTCGGCGTTGACTGTAGTGAGGACAGAAACACAGAGCTGAGCGTAGCTGAGACGAGACCTCGTAAGTCTGGATTCTCAAACCTCTGCTTTAATAGCATGGGATATTTATGGCCTTGATAAAATTAGGGAAGAAAGTTAAGGAGCATCTTCTCATGTAGTAGTCTAAAAATGTTGGGAAATCCTGTTGCTGAGGTCTTCTAAAAGATTAGAAACTTCTCAACTATCTCCCTCAGCAATAAACATGTCAAAACGTGAAAATTAAAATACCCTTCTCAGAAGCTGGGAAGCATCAGTGTGTCAATCTCACTGATGTTTGGGCTGTGGTTTAATGTAGTCGGAGTCTGGTTGTTTCATTAGAGAAAACAGATTCAAATGCAAAAATGAAAACAAAATAATACTTCTGCAGCTTTCTTTGTAAACAACTCAGAAACCTTAAGGCCAGGATAAGAACACAGTGGCTACCAGCTGGAATAACTCATCTTAGACTTGATAAAAGGAAATGAGTATATGCTACCTCACAGGAAGGTTGTAATGAAATCCAGCCAGCTTCGAGAGAAAAACAAAACCTATTGATTTTATTCCCAGGGAAGAAAGAGAAAAAGAACAGATGTATAGAGTCTTCTGTCCACTTACTGCAATCTGCAGTGCTGACTTAGAAACAGATAATGGCTTAGCCTTCTTTTCTTCTTGCGCTTCCTGCTATAGAAATGCCCTGGCTTAGATGCCAAAAAGATTCAGTTTGGGGTAGTAGAGAGGAGGGGCAACAAGGACCTCACACAAGAACTGATCTAAACTCTGAGGAGGCTTGTATAATCTAATTTACAATAAAACGGTATTTACAATGTTATCAGACAAAGCTTAGCAGTGTTAAGTTAAACAGCATATAATGTGATTAGTGGAGGAGTCATGCCCATGATGTCATACACATTCTCTGAACTCTTGGAATGGGCAGATAATGTCTCAGGCATTTATTCTCTTGTGACACATATGAAAAGCTCCATAAAGATTTGGGGGATGGGAAGGAAATGTGCCCCTACACGTGCTCGACGGTGTGCGTAGGCACACACAGTTACAGCGGAGCAGACCGCTACAGACAGCTTCTCCCTTTGGCGCAGAACTCAACCTTTGGTTTCACCCTGCTAGCAGAGTGCTGTGTAGTGGTTACAACAGGCCTTTGGGAATAGTTTGGAAGCTCTAAGTTCTATTCTTGACTCTGCCACAGACTTGGGTTTTGACCGCTAAATCTTCTTTGCCTCTGGTAACTCCGTTTTTAACTAGGGAAGGTAGTCAGCCGCATCTGTAAAGCGCCCTGGGAGAAGAGCTGTATGTAGATGGAAACCACTGGCATTCTGTTCATTATGCAGAACAAATACAGCTAGACCACAAAGAGCTTTGCTCTAGATAACAGCAAGCAATTTCACAGTTAGTAATGGCCCATTCATAGAAGAGTAAATCTTTATCTTTCTCTCTCTCTGAGGCATCCAAAATGGTATTAAAAATTTTGGCTTGTCTGATTAATCTGGTAAGCAATACAAATCTCAGTCATAAGTTTACATCAAAGATAACTTAGACTGTATTTATTTTAAAGCATGTTTCAGTTTCAAAAAGCGCTTGCTAAAAGCTTCTGAATCAGGCAAAGCTCTCCTTAAACCTTAAAATTATTGTAGTGTTTGTGAAAGGGTAGATTCTGGAGTAATTCCATTAAAGAAAAGTATTTTATTGCCCTTGTCCACCAGGGACAATGAGCTTAGCATCTAGCCTATATTACTTCCATGCATGTTAATGATTAATAGAAACACCAAGATTGCATGAACATTCTTTCTGTCATGGTGTGAAGGCAGTATAAATTGTTTAACTCCGGTGTGGAGATTGACTAGATAGTATTCCTGTTTTCAGTGATGCATGGAATGGATATGGGCTAGATTCAGAGTTCAAATGGGAGTTGCAGGTGTGGAGAATGAGATGGGGCCTGCAGACAGAGCTGAAAAACTTGAAGTGTTGGGCAGGAAGGAATGAGTGAGCTTGGAAACTGTGGCTCATGCAATGTCAACTCTATTATGTGTCAAAATCAACTGCAACACTTTGGTGATACTCATCTTTTATCACAAGCAGTAGTCATTGCCTTGGCTGCAACACTGATATATGTTTATGGCATTAGCATGGATTTGTTGAGAAATGTGTACATGAATTTTATTTGACTGCAAAGGGATGCCATCAAGAATAAATCTTTATTGTTCAGAAAGGGCAAGCCAAACTTTTGTCTCTGTGGCTGATCAGGATCAGGGTCCAATTGTAATATGAACAGAGTGGAGCGGTGGCCAGTCTGATCAGACATGTGGGATGTACTAATAACAAGAGTGAATGAAAGCAAAGCCTACAGGTAGACACCTTTTAAATAATCAAGGCTGGCAGTTTTACTACAGTAGCACAGTTTAACACTTTCTAGGTATGTGCTATGTCATATGTGCCACTTATATTGAATAGTCTGCAAGCATTACACAGCTTATTTAGAGGAAAACTTTTTTCCAGGCATTTTTACATTCATTAATGTTTTTTTCCATTTTTACAGTCATTACAAATGGAATGTCTTATTGCTGCAGATGGTATTGCCAATGGATGATGTACCAGAAAGACATTTTAAGTGGTCTAGATTAAACTCAGAGGACTGGGCATCCTAGACACAGTCTCAAAGACTGAACATTTCCAGGAGTGAATATTTCTGACACTCCTTATTAAAACCATGTACAAATAGTTATCTGATACGTGGGCAATCGGAGTAGCTGTGTGAAGGCAGATTACACACGGTGCCTTGAGTCTTGAGAGCTGAGCTGGGTTATGGACACATTGCATTTCCATGGTAAGAAGTCCTGTCCTGTGCCTCGGTTTACCCATCTGTAAAAAGTGGGGTGTGATGCTGTGTATAGCATCTGGCCTACGAAAAGTATTTTGAATGGCTAGTGACAAATGCCAATAAGGGACATAAACTGTCCTTAAAGTACAAAACTTCACAAACTGTAGAGCCTGAGTATCTCAATGAACAAAACACCTTCCTCCTAGCTCTCACAGGAAGCAAGTTAATTGGTAGGCCAATAACTATAATGAGGCAGAACCTGGGGTTTTGCCTGTGTATAGTGAGATCCTCCCCTTGGGGCCAAACTCCTGTTCCATATTATGAAAGCAGTAAAAGGTCCCCTCAGCAGGTGCTGCATAAAGGCATTTCAGCCTTGCCTTTGCAGTGCTGGAATTGCCAAGCTATTGCTTTCCTGAGTCTCCAAATGAATTCCCCAACTCAATGTGGAACAGCTGTGTGATAGATACAGCCTTGAGAAAAGGGGTGGCAAAAGAACACAAGTGGGGATTTAATCAAATAGCATAGGGCTGCAGAACCATATCAGCATGTTTCTATTCTCTTTTCCTTTGGCTAAGGGAGATGCTCTCAGTATCACAGTTCAGAGGAGAGAGGTAATGTGTGATTGTATACTATTAAGGGCAATGTTGTGTAGTGAGAGTAAGTGAATGACACTAGCCGTGTTCATTACTGTAATGCGTAACAGTGTGGTTTACCTGGATTGATGTCTGAGAACTATGCAACCTGAAGAAAGATCTTGTGACTGACTGTGGACTGCTACTGCCTCTGTAGCATTCATGAAGTTACCAAAGCACCCTGCCTTTAGCCATTTGAGCCAGAAAGTGAATTAGAAATTGCGGAGAGATGGGACAAGTCTGAGAGGGTGGAAATAATTCTTCTAGTAGAATTTATTTAGCGCAGGGTGACATTTCTCTTCCTTCACGTATGAAGGCTTATTGAAGCCTTTTGAAACATAGTTTGCGCAAAAAAATGCTCTCTCAATTAGGGAGGCCACAAATGGGCAGTTACTGTTTTGTGCTTGTCCTTAAAAAGGGTACTTTTAGCAATGCTTTCATTTAATACTTTTTGAAAGGAAAGTTTGTCATGTGATATATCTACCTTTGTGAGTTTCCAGAGTGCCTTTTGGAAGTCTGTCTACCTTGTCAAGTACTATCGATGCCTGTTTCATCTGAGGGAGTGCTTAGTTACAAGTGTTAGGCCTGAAATATAAAACAGACAGGAAAAAAAGTGATATAAAGGAAGAGTTTGTACCAAGCAGAATGGAGCAAGCTAATTGCTGTGGCAGGATAATGTCTTAGAAAAATCAGCACCGTTATGAAGCTGCCATTTTTTCTTGTTTCCGTGTCATAAAGTTTCCTTGAAATCTTTTGGTTTTGAGTGTGTGTGCTCTTTACAAAGCGATCAGAAGCTAAACAGCAGCATCTGTCAGCAAAGATAAATGACCTACCCGCAAATCATCTCAGTTAAAAGGAAGACAAAAATCCATGGAGTAGGGGAAGGAGTTTTAAATTAGCCATTTCACTTAACTTTGCCCTAATGAAGGGCTAATCTTTGGACCCCTGCGAAACAAATGAGAGCATCTAGTTAGATCCAACGGAAACCAGTCATTGAAAAGGCTTTTTCCGTATGAACCTAATTGGAACCAAATAATTCCTTTGATAACTGTCTTTGTTTAACAGTATCTTTCCTTTTTCCTGATTTATATACAGTAAACTAAGGAGTCTGTAATTACAAACACATTTGCCTTTTTGCAGATTGACAGCTAAATGTTTGGGTAAACCTAGCTAGGGCACTTGCAAATAAGATGCGAAGATCTGCAGTTCTCTAGAGGCTGCCTGAGAAGAGCCTCACCTGGAAGGCAGTAAGGTAGCCTGCACTTAAAAAGCCTTTTCTCTATATTGAGGCAGCACTGTGTGCAGAGTTAAGTGGAGCGTGGGCCATTGCGGAACCTTGCTAAATTTCCACAAGTCAAAATCTGATCTGGGATTTCAAGGATCTTTTATTCATTAAATTTGCTTGTTCTTCTTTTTTTGGTATGTAATCTCAAAATAAGCATTAAAATCTGAAGAAATAATAGAAAAAAATATTGGCCGTTTGATGGCTGCAGAAGTAGGATGTGCCTTTAAGGCAGAAGGAAGGAATGTGTCAGTTGTGGCCCCTCTAAAACAGGGACTTATCTTGATTATGGTATTAGCTTGGTAGTAGAATATGATCTCATCACTGTGAAAGATTACATGAAATATCAACTTGGCTGGCCTTAAACCAGCTCTATTCTCAGTTGCATTTTCAATTGCTGCAGCTGACACAGGGTTCTGTAATTTGAAGAGATGGCCATAAAGATGTTTTGCAGAATTTGGCCTATGTATTCAAGTAAAAAAAATCAGGAATGGTGAAAAGCAGACTGCCTTTGATGTTTTCTCTCTGACTTTTTTTTTTTGCATTTCAAGAACAAGCAAAACTTGAACACCCTTAACTTAGAATTTATATCAGACCTAGGAAAATAGATACCTGTTTGATGGAAAGCCACTGAAGACAGTATAAGCTAAAATGTGAATTAGTGTCCACCTTCAAGGAATGATATGTGTGAAGAGACACAAGTGCACAAGACCGTTTTGAGCAGTAGGTGTTCTGGGTACTGTAATCAGAGGGACATGAGAATGCTGTTTGTGGAGCATGTGATACGCTGTGCTCATGCCTTCCGCTGTATGTTTGCTCTGAAGCCTAGCAGCCAGATGGCATCTTTCTTGAGCAAGTGAATATTAGGTGTAATTTGTTCTTGGGGAATCCGTTTTACTTTGAATTTGTATCCTCCTAAGTATGTTTCTGTGTTGAAGATGGTATTTTGAAAGGAACTGACTCAATTTTCTACCTTGAAATTAAGCTGTAGTTTAATTATTTACTCAAGACAGTAAGGGGTTCTCTGGGTGCTATAACTGTCAGCCTGGCAGATAAAAACTACCTGGAAAGTAAACTTCAGCTGAGTACCCAGGTGACAAATCTGATCTTTCTGAGGCAAATGCAGAAGGTCTATTAATTTGCTTTCTGTTTTATGTCAGCAACTGAAATGCTTCCTAAAATACGAAAAAATAGAAAAAGCATTTCTCTGCTAAGTCACGTGGATACCTGGCATGTGTATTACGTATTTACTTGTTTTTCTGAGCTTAAATGCAAAGACCACATCAATGCCCTGGCCCAGAAGTAAGGATGGGAAAAGGTATCAAAACCTGGAATGGCCAGGGTTTTCTCATGCACGGATTCCATGATCTCCTCTGAATGGAAGATTCTTCTCATTTCTGCAAAAAGAAAGACCCCTGCATTTTCTGCTATGCTAAAAAAAAAAAAGCTCTTCACAGAGGAAAACTCTGGCATCTGCTGCCTTCTCCTCGCACCGTCTCCTTTCAGATTTCTGCCAGGGCTTGGCTCTGCATCCTGGCTGGGTACAGGGCAGGTTCAATAGCTACTGCACGTTCCTCTGAACTACCTACCTCATCTGAGAACTTTCAGGCTAGAAAGCCTTTCACCGACTCCCTCCGCACATGCAGCGTAATCCGTTTGGCTCCCAATGTTATACTTTATGTCCAAATTGAGAGCCAAACACTTTTTAACATTTTTTTTAAATACTGTTTTCAGTTTGACTTCTGCAGTAGGGTAGTAGGTGCCCTGCACTAGATGAAGTAAATGTTGAGAGATGGAGAACATTTGGGCATGATTTGAGCCATGGTCTGAACCCCATGTCTGTGCAAATAAAACGTCGGTAGATCTGCCAAACCGAAGAATAACTTTTATTTCTAGGGTTCTGTCCCAGGAACTGCGTTTGGAATACAGTCACTTTCTGAATGGCTGTTGTAGTGGATTTTGCAGTGTTTTGTGTATATTTTCAAATGCCCCGAAGAATTGCTTTAAGCAGAAAGGGGTTCTCGGCCTCAGCGTAGCAGAGGTCAGGTTCTACCACATTAGTGTACCTCTCTTTGATCCTTGACTGAGTCATCAGTGGGAGATCTGAATTAAGATGGTATCTGAAGACTGAACTGGGAAGACAGTAGACTTTCTCTGCGGTAAAGAACAAAACATCAGCCTAAAAGGAATGAGTCATTGGGCTTTCTATTTTATAGGCAGTTAATTGAGCTAAAAGATGGTGGTCTAGCCTTTTCTAAACTACTCTTTCTTGTAAAATGTGCATAAAAAGAAAGCTCTGGTTAATATAACTGAAGTTATGTAAATTTAAAAAAAAGAGTTATGAAACAAAGTAACAGTCCTGTAATTCTGTATTTCTTGGTAATCCTGGAAAAGGGTGCAAAAAGGTGAACCACGAAGAAAAGAAAGCTAATGCAGGGCTTTCCAGCAGGGTGCGATGGGTGTTGGCTCAGAACCACGGTTCTTCTGGCTTGCCTTTTCATGTTCTGAGATTTCTGCCTATCTCATTCTCAGTGAAGATGCTTAGAAATATTGTGAGACTCACCTGAAATGGAGAGGTGATTTCTCTGCAGCAAAGCTGCAGTGGCTATCATGAGGTGCAGTGAGATCGTGATGAAGCACTCCCCTGCAGCTCTGCAAAGTCCGACAGCTTTTTGGGATGAAATAGGGTTGTGCATTGAGGATCTGAAATTCTTTCCAAGGAATCTCACAGATAGTTGAGAGTGAAGACATTGAGTCATTTCTTGGGAGAGGATTTTGTTTTTATATCCTCAATACAGGGTGTTGCCATAATAGTAATCATTAGTGTGGATAGAAACAAATGTGTTCAGGCTGCAGTTTTGACCCAGTCTGTTTTTCTGCTTTTTTGCATTGGTATTTGCTAGTGTGAATTGTGTTTATGGGCTTTTTCTTTTTCTGTCAGTAACAGTATTTCTAATTATGCCAAATGGGAACAGCAGGAAATAACATGACCCGAGTCTACAAGCAAATCAGTTTTCTAAGTTTTTGAATTATAAAGGAAAGTGTTAATATTTTTTCCTCCTAACTAATCCCTTGGTATCTGCAAAGTCATTTGTTTCCTCTCTACTGTACTTTCATTGAATTGTGGTCTTTGAGAGCTCAGACTAGATGAAAACATACATCTTTCCTTGTGCTATTTCTTTTAGTATTTAAATTCTGTTAAGGTTTAGAAAAAGTTAGTCCTTGAGAGACTGGGGAAAATGCATTTTGAAGAAGTTGTTAACATGCATGAAGGTCTTGATTTTCTTTTCATCATGACTCCTGTCAGATCTCTACTACATTGTCCTCTCACCCACCTTCTGTATTATAGGCTATTGTCCTCCCATTCCTATCTCAATGCTAGTCCTCTTTCTCGGTGTGCCTTCCTAAACCATCACTTCTCTCGTTCAGAAACCTTCTTTAAATTCACATCTTTGGCCACACTCAGAGTCAGTAAGCTGCAATAAGTTAAATTAACTTCTTCTCCCTCTGGTCATCTTTGTCTGTATTCTCTGTCTTGGTTTTCCCATTGCCAATGTATTAGGGCAAGCACCACCGACCTGATGTGCATTACACAGCATCTCATTGTTTTGTATATGGTAAATTCTATCTGAGTAGTGGCTTATTCTTAGCAAAAAGTACTTTTTGTTTGTCAACCAAGATGTGTCGAGGGATGCAGTGTCTAGCTTTGGATTGAACTAGGACAGTGTTTTAAGGTTCAGGACTGAAATGGTGCCGTATTTGAGACTGGACAGAGGTATGCTCACCAACAAGATTTTGGCACTGAAATACGAGGTCAACGTTTGGCCAACTGCTCCACCACTTGAGATCAGTGGAGCTATTGCAAGTCGCTATCAGCTTAACCAAACTTTTAGTCCCTTTAAAGTGTTAAATGTTTGTATGTGTGTAAAGTCTTTTTTATTCTGGTTTTGAAACAATTGGGTTTTGGAAGATTTGGGAAAGAATGAAAAGCAAGTATGTGCTTCCTGTAGTACATCTCTCCTAGCACTGAAAATTCTGTCTGTATTGCCCTGGAATGATTTAAAGGCTTGAATTTGGAAGATCCATTCCTTTGTGAACAGAAAAAGCTTTGGTGGGAGTCAAGGTTTATCCTCAGTGCTTGTGTCAGGTACTAATTTTATGCTAAGGATGGCTTAGGCACCCCTACTCTTACTCATTCTGTTCTCCAAATACATTCGGGCTTCAGCTGATGTGTAGACATCTTCTTTGCATTGGAGAAGTTTTAGTTTTTTTTGTGTTGTTTCTACAGACCCACCAAACTACGGGGCCTTATGCCTGTTTCACGTAGGTTGAGCCTGTGCTGTAGTTTTTTGTTTCTTCAAGAGGATATTGAATTTGTTAAATAAATCCTGAGGCATCTAGTTTTTCATTCATGGATTAGAAATGTCCAGCACATGTTACACTGACTTAAGGGAATTTGCTTTTCTTGAGCTGCTGAGACTGTGTACATTTTTTTTTCTTCTTTTTCTTGTTCTCTGCTAATCAAATCTGAACTTAATACTTGAATCAAATTCTAAAGTCTAATGTTCAAAGTAGATTTGTGATCAGGCTGAAATAATTCATCCTGCCCATGCTGAACCCACCTAATCTACTTGCAAGTTGTATTCTTGCCCTTTGTAGTGCAACTTTTCTGTCACCCAAGCAAGAAAAATAGATCTTCACATGCTTGGCCGATTCATGTAAGCCACTGTTTAGTGAATAGGCCCTTTGGTGTGTTTTTTTTTTTCTGCTTGTTTGATAAACTTGAGACATAGTTACTTTGAAGATTGGGCATTATCTACCTGCTCTGGGAACAGTTCCATGAAAACTGAGATTGGATCTCTGGGCTGCTGACAAGCTAATTCTGGACATTATTGCAAGCCTCAAGGTCAGTGTGCCTTTCAACAGGAGAATAGAATTTCTGGTGCATTCATGTCTCAGTTTAAATAGGTCTCTCTAAACTTGAGCTACGCTTTCCTAGTGGTATGAGAATTCAAGCTTCTCTTACATTGTGAGAGAATACAATGTATTGTATACATATACAATATATTCTCAATACACTGGAGAGGAGTTTAAAGATAGTGAGATAGGAAAGGAAGATGACCTTCAAACTCTGCAGAGGTTATCAAGTAACAGTGGGAGTCCTCACCCTAATAAACCTCCATCCAACCTCTTGGCTGAAAAAAAACACCTTACTGTGTTATAGCAACTGAGGTGAAAAAAACTAGTGAGCATGTTTCCTGGGAGACAAATAGAAGGGGTTTCTTGAGTGATTTGTTGTTTACAGGCAGTACAGCAATAAGTCCATTTTTTGGAAGTTTCAGTGGAGGTGAAAGAGTTGAATGCACAGGGATGCTGAGCTCAGTTTCTCCAGAGCAACCAGAGGATGTTGATCTGAGGCTGAAGGGACCAGCATGATTTATGAGTCCTGCTCTTCTCAGGCTGCTTGGGGGAGCATTTGACCCCAGAATTCACTCCTGGCAGTTGTGTGCAGTTAGGGGACTCTACTGCTGTCAGGTGGCTTCTGCTCTGCCATCAAAACAGGCTAGCTCTTTCATTACTGCCAATTAGTCCGGATCAGGACTTTAGGCAGAGTAGAACCCTGCTGCATGTCGACAGTGTGTAGAAATGTCATCTTGCAAGCAGAAAAACTGGTAAAGATGATACCTTGCTACAAATAATAAATCATAATTTGCTCTCACTTCCACTGCCAAACACAGTTAATGCTGTTACCTGCAGACTGTCATCACTTCTTCAGACTTTGTTTTGTTTTATAGAATCGCAGAATGGTTTGGGTGGGAAGGGACCTTAAAGATCATACAGTCCCACCCCCTGCCATGGGCAGGGACACCTTCCACTAGACCAGGTTGCTCCAAGCCTCATCCAGCCTGGCCTTGAACACTTCCAGGGATGGGGAATTCACAGCTTTTCTGGGCAACCACTTCCAGTTTTTCAGCATCCTCATCATAAAAAATGTCTTCCTTAGATCTAGTCTAAATCTCCCCTCTTTTAGTTTAGAACCGTTACCCCATGTCCTGTCGCTACAGGCCTTGTTATAACATTTGTCTCCATCTTTCTTGTAGACCCCCTTTAGGTACTGAAAGGCCACAATAAAGTCTACCCAGAGCCTTCTCTTCTCCAGGCTGAACAACCCCAACTCTCTCAGCCTTTCCTTGTAGGACTGTGTTCTGTCCCTCTGATAATTTTTGTGGTCCTCCTCTGGACCAAAAGGTTCATATCTTTCCTGTGCTGAGGACTCCAGAGCGGGATGCAGTGATACTGGTGGGGTCTCACCGGAGTAGAGTAGAGTGGGAGAATCTCTCTCTACTTTCTGGCCATGCTGCTGGTGACAGATCCCAGCACACGGTTGGCTTTCTGGGCTGCCAGCACACACTGCTGGCTCATGTCCAGCTTTTCATCCACGAGTACTCCCAAGTCCTTCTCCACATGCCACTCTCAATCCCTTCATCCCCCAGCCTGTATCAATACCAGGGCTTGCCCCGACCCAGGTGCAGGACGGTGAAATAGATGTTGGACTTGCTAGTGCTTTCAAATCAGTAATGCGTCCCTCTCCTTACGGAGTGTCAGGAGGAGTTGAGTCGGCACCCCCTACCCTATGAGATCAGTGTCCCTCAACAGGTGCTGGGTGTGCCAGAACAGAGGATCCACCTCTTTCTTGGGAAGTCAGCCAGGAGGCCTGCTGCGTTCACACTATGATCTCCTGTGTATCTCTGAACAATTAAATAAACTCCAGAGTGTAAATACATTCACCGCTAGTTGGAACCAAACAGAATTGTGAATAAGAAGACCAGCAGTTAGAAATCTTTCCTTTTTCAAGCAATAACAAACATAAACACAGTAACACATAAAGCAGGAGATTTAGAAGCGTAAGAGTGCATTCATAGCCAGGCAATAGAGAAGCAATGTGTTAGGGGAGAGAGAGAGAGAGGATGTGTCCTGCAAACCAAGGGATATGTGTTCTGATACAGTGGCTATGCACGAATGTGTGCAAATTGTTATCTCTCTGTTTCTCCAGGAAATAGAGAAAAATTGTAGTCAGGTGAAATATGCCATGTCAATTATTTTTCTCTTATGAAAGATCCTTCCTCTTTATCCACACCCTGCAATGTGTGCCATGTTTTGCATGCTGTTTCTGACCCCTCTGACTTGCTGACCTTCTTTGGGCAAATAAAGGTCTGATGTAACTTCCCACGAGTCCCATCTGATACAACTTCCTTTTGATCCCATCAAAGCTGTTTTATGATGACTGGAGGGACTGCTGCAGAGCTCCCAGAGTTCAGTTTCTTGTCTGACCACTGTAGACCCCGACTGTCTGGAAAATCAAAACCGCCTCTGGAGAGAGTCTCTTTGCTTGTTGGAAAGTAGCAGAGAATGGCAGCTATATTTAAACTTTATGAAAGGTCTTTTGGGCAGTATTAGGTGTTTATGGAATGTCTGTAATAGAACATAGTATTAAAGTACATGTTAACATTCTTACTACTATGTTCAAGCAAGGGGAAAGATACTGCAATTTTTAATGAAGTGCTTATGGCTTTGTTGATTGAGGGATTGTCCAGCTCCCTGTGCTATGGGACTGCAGACTTCCTGAGGAGGTGGTGTTTAGCTTGGGTTTGCATGTTCATGCTGATCTGGCCGAATCTCGGATTATTGGCTGCTGGAATCTTGCCTTCAATCGTGAAAAATTTGAGTAGAAGATGGGAGAAATCTTGAAGGAGTAACTTTATCCTTCATGGATGGTCCTATCAGCTTGGGATGAGATTTGTTAAGACAAGACCCTGGTTTGGCCATGCTTGAGGCCGATTTGGGTTTCTCTTGAATAGAGGTTAAGATGCTTGGTCTTGAGGATTTAAATCCAGACTGTTCATCCCCTAGTTTTGAAGAGGTTCAGATCTGAGGGTCGGATTTCAGGAAATTTTTGTTTAGGGAGTGACTGTTTAAAGAGTTGCAAGAGCCCTAGAAACTAGAGTTCTTTGTTCATAAGCCATGCACAGTGCAGACAACAGCAATAGCAGCAATCTATTACCCCATGAATTGCAAACAAGCTTAACCCTGAGTTGGAAAGACCATACTCTGGAGGGGTGAAAGGAAATTCAATCTCTGAGCTAAGTGTGTTCTGACTTCCTTGGAAGAAAGACTGCCAGCTGTACAAAGTTACGATGATGATGTGACGAGGACCCATCGTCCACTGAGGCCTTCATGAGCCAATGACGTTCATGGAGGACTGCAAAATAAGCAGTCTCACAGGGTGGGGGGCATGGAGGTAGGCAGTAGACCTTTATTATTCTTATTCTCACTATACTTGGATGCCTTGGAGAGCTTCAAGGTAAAACTTTTGATGTCTCTTTTACAATGATCTGTTTCTTTACGTATTTTGAAGTATCTGGTTCCAACAGTGCTAAAAATTTGCTGCGACTGAGAACTTTTCCAATGCAAAGTACTTGTTAAAATATAACACGTGTCCAGCCCAGACTTGAATAAAGATTGTACTATTCTTCAAATTATATTGAAAGTTTGGCAGTTTTCTTGAACTTAAAAGGTAACTTTCCATTGAAGTCTAATTATAGACTTAGAAGTAAAAAGTCTTTCCTGTTTTATAAAGAATAATAGTGACCTTTACCAAGTCCAATCTCTATTTTTGAAGTTGGATATTCAGGGATGTTTTTATTTTTTTTCTTCTTTCTTTTCAACGAGCGATTCTAAAAAGCAGTGTCATCTTTTCCAACCTGTTTTCTGAGCAATGCCGTTTCTGTTTGTCAGCTGAAGCTTCGTCACAGTCTGATAACTGTTCCTGTGTACTGTTTATGTATGCTGTATTTTTGTCTTCCTTGGGATGGGTCTTGTCTTTTTATTCTTACGGCCCTGGCCTATGTTTGTCTTCCCCAGCTGGAGGTAGATGTTGCATGGTACTACTACTTTTGAATCTTTCTTTGCTGTTTGAGGCAATTGTCCTACCATAGCAAGCAAGTGGCATTTTCTGATAAAGGGAGGAGACTCTCTCTTCTCTTGACACCAGTATTGTCTTCTCAGTCAGCCAGTTGGGGTTTGAGAGTGGATGCGTTGCTTTTTATTTGTGTATTTCCTGTAGTGTTAATGCAGCTACCTGTGCTGTCAGACTGTAATTCAGTGAAAGCTCTGGGTCCTTAGTGCTGCTGGCATGTAGGTTACTGACCAAAAGCTGTGCTTGAAAGCATTTATGTCAGCTGCTTTGTGCCTGAGTTTATCCACGGTACGGATTGGTGTAATGCGCTGTGAATAACGGCGCTATCAGGCAGAAGAGCCTGCATGTGCAATATATTAGCAGTATTTGCGAGTCCTTTGTTGAAAAACTACAAGACTAAATGAAAGTATTACGGGGGAAATGGTATGCATTGCTGCTTTTATTCATTAATCTTTCATCTGCTTTCTTAATGACAGTGTGTTTAACTCGGAAGCGGACTGATTTAATTTGTTTGGAGAGATTATTCTCACTCTGTCATTTGTGGAATACAGGTGTGTTCCTGAAAAGTCTTAAATGTCTTTCTTGAGCAGCTCTGCTAACTTCAGCTTTTTGCAGGACTGGGCCTACAGTTTATTACTGATAACCCCAAAGTATTGCTTGTTGGCCCCTACTTGTAGGAGGTACTGTATGGAACAACAGCTTTCTTTGTTTCTGAGGATCTTCACAAAATTCCTTCTGTTTGAGTTTAGTTTATTATTTTATGTTTTTCCACTACAGCTGAGATTTATACTGTGCAACTGTGTCTGATCAGTGCAAGAGCTTGGAACCTCTAGTACAAAATATTTTCTGTAAGTGCTTAATGCCCCAGGTAAATTCAGTCAAAAGCAGCCACTGGAATCTTTCTGTAGCAAATACCGGAGAGAGTTTTTAAGAATTCTTGTGTATGTACTTTAATTTTCCCTTTTATTCATGTTTTCTTTGTCTTTCTTTCTCTATCTTAAATATGAGAGACCAGAAATTGTAATTTTGTTGATGCTATAGACTTTTCATTTTAGATCCATATATTCCTAATGGCTCTTGGGAAATTAATCAGAAGCAAAATCCTTGATCACAGTTATAGGAATTCGTTAATTAAGGACTTTTCCCTTCTGACGTAATATGGCCAAACAGGTACTTTTTCATTAGGTAACCTTGGATCCAGATCCTGAAACTACTATGCTGGTCAATAAAATACTTTCTTATAATGCCATAAGGTTGTGCCATTACTGAAAGGGGAAAAATATAGACACAAAAAAGCAGGTGAGGAGGATAGAAAAGGAAGGCTGTGATATTTTCTTCTTAAAGAATTTATAAACGCTGGCTTATAAATCTTTTAAGTCTTATCCAACATGAGGTATGTAAAATATTAGAGACGCTCCCTGTCTATCAAAGTTCTTTTTTTTTTTTTTTGTCTTGTAAGTAGTCTATATTTGGTTTTGAAATCCTCTGTCTCGGTCTCAGGAATCTCTGTAGAGCCCATTTGTACAAAGAAATATGCAGTCTGATTTTCAAAACAAAGGGTGTCAGTTCAGTAGTAAAATCATGGAAGAATTTGAGGTTTAATCATCATTCCTCTTTTCCCATATCTTGTATGCATAAGAGCTGTTTGTAAAAATGAACCAACACCCTTAGCGATCGGTGTCTTCCCTTTAGTTACAGGCTGTTGCTATGCTTTATCATGTTGCAGTGGTTCTGAGAGACAGGCATTCCCACGTGCTGGCACTGGAATGAAGTTAGTTCCTTCAGTGAGGACTTAGTACATGTTCCCTTCTTCCCTTCCTGGGGAGGAGGTGGCCTTGCTGCTGAAGTCCCTGAGGGGTGCAGGTTTGTATTGTCACCGTTCACAGAGCAGTCTCTGGTCGACTCGTGTTCGTCACTTACCAGTAAGCTGGTAAATTGGCCTAGATTAACTGGTTAGCCTACAAACGTGATGAGAGTGACTTCTGAGGGCATGTGGATGAATATGGTGGGTGTTTGTTTGTGTGCATTAATCCTAAAATCAGTGTTACAGAGTAAGTTCTCTTGTGCCCTTCGACAGGTGTACTCATGTCTGATTTTGATTTGAGCAGGTGAATGACTCGATAGCCCATTAGCAAGCATTTGACCTACTATGTTCCCTGTTTTCCTTTCCAGCTTTGACACTCTGTATAATTTATGTAGCAATTACACTTCAGTTGTAACTCAATTCCCGGTTTTGTTCCTTTTACAGAAATTAGTACTGAAGGGCATCGCAGTGATGTAGGGCTCGGAATAACCACCAGGCTATTTGTCTATTTAATATACGTTTTTCAAAGATAGCATTTTAATGACTGGGAGAGCACAATAGGGCTAACTGTACTTCAGGAGTTCAGCACTGGTTTTCAGACTCTTCAGATTTCAGGCTGCGCCGTCAACACTGAGTGATACCACTAAAGAACTGTGAAATAGAGAGCTACTCCCTTGTCCCCCCCCAATTCCCCTTGCCGAATAAAAAGCAGGGGAGAAAAACAATGCTACTCTGACTTACTTATCTTTATCCAGTTCCTCTGTCAGTAAGGGGATGAAGCGAGAAATTCAGAACAAAGTAACTTAAAAAAATCAAAGGATTAAACCCCCATGTATGTGATCCTGATGAATTGGATGATTCAGATGATGTTAACCAGAGCAACAGCTGTAATGGAAGGAGAGCCTGTAACAAACAGGTTTTCTGATTTATCGGGGTAATCAAGCATGGAAGTGGGCAGGCACTGGGTGGTACAGAATACCAACATTTTTTTTTGTGCTGCCTGGGAGATATATTTGAACCTCTAGGGAAGAATTGCCCCCTCCCCCTTAATTCCCTTGAAGAAATTTTTTTTTTCTTCTTTTCCTGAAAACGAAAGCAGGGAATGAGTGTTTTCCTGAATCTCATTTTAAATCTTCTTAAAATGGTTACTGCTTTTTTCTTACGGTTGGTAATGTAAATGCCCTCACAGGAGACTAATCCTGCTTGTTGAGGACTCCATTCCCTGACATAAGGGAGGTAAGAAGAGAAGGGAAACTGGCAAATGCAAATCTAGAGATGCTGGGCTGCTTCAGAAATGCAACAAATGCCCTATGCTGGTTTCAGCGTGGTTTAGTTTGGTAGCAACTAATGGTCTTTGGATTGAAGACTTCTAAGATAAGAACCCACCCTAAAGTAATTCTTAAGGCCATCTCTGATGCTATTTTCCTTGCCTGCTAGTGCAATGTCCCAGTCTCTCTCTTGTGTAAAATCTGGGAATCTCATGTAAAAATGGGAACACGAAGCAGACAAAGATAACGTGACATGACTGTGCTCATGTTCTTGGAGTTAACAATCTGTTCAGTGTGGTGGGACTGAGGCTTTCATGAAGTTTTGTCCCTTATAATACACATTACATTGTAGCATGCTTTGGGAGTTTGCACGCAGGCAGCATGCCCTTCAGTACAGGCTTTAAAGTGATACTCCCTGAAATCCCTCGAGCAGTGTATTTGCTGAAAAATACTGAGTCTTGATATTTAACAGACGGGGAGTTTTCTCAAGCAGAGCTGTTTTCTTCTTCAGGTCAACCCCCTGAAGAAAAGTCCTATCTAGCCATGGCTGGGCATTTTGAGCTTATAGATGTCTAGTTCTTCTTTATTACTTCTGGGTATTTTCTAAGGTCCCCCCAACAGCATGAAGAGCTCATCTCAGTTTCCATTGAGGTGTCCTGAGTCCCATTCACATAGCACCTTGCAAAGGTACTTCTGCGCAGCACCAGCCATGATTACTTGATGTCTGTAATTCCCAGCCACTTGTGTGTGGAAGGAAGAAAGCATTCAGTTGCATCTCCCCAGACTTTTGTTTTCATCAGTATCACTGTTTTTTCTCGTAGTCTTATGATCTTTCTCAGTAGCGCTTTTGTCTGTTGTCTGTTTGTTAAGAAAATAATTCTTGTTTGCTTGTTGCAAGAAGAAAGAAATTCGCTGCACACATGGGATAATATTTGCTTGATTTCCTGATGTGGTTCCTGAAACCAGAGTGTGAAAATGTTGATATAGGCTCTTGAGATGATTATCACAGGCCAGCGGTCTTTTCTATTGTGTGTGCATACAGTTGCCCAGATTTACTTAATTTTAAAAATTATTATTATTTTAGTATGATAGGACCCTAAGAACAGGGTTTTAGTGGTGGTATTCTTTGTTGTTATTGTTGTTTTTAACAAGATGCTTGATGCTGTGGTCAGTAATTTCTCTGCAAGGGTTTCAACAAAGCTGTTACCAAGTTGTGAGTTTGCTGAGCAAGGTGAATATAATTTCTCTTCTCTAACTGGATGCAAGTTCAAAACTGTTGCCTATTGTTAGCTTTTACCATTTGCTATTTCTGCTGCTGGGTTTGCTGCAGTTACTAGTGTTGGGTGAATTTTTCTGTCAGTGAAGCAGTGCTCGAGAGTCCAGTCACAGGCTGGATTGAGTATCTACTTAAATAAGAAACATCTCAAAAATAATATTGGAATAATATCACAGAGCATCCAAACAAGCAAAAGAAATAAAAAACAAATGAAGAAACCAGACTGCCTTCTGTGCCTTCAGGTGCAGCAAATCTGGGCTTCAGTAAATATTTTCCCTGAGTTTGTGATTTCATAGCTGAGCAACTCCCAGCAGAACCACCTGTTTGCCAGCTTTTTACCAGCCCCAAGCTACTTCTTTCTCCCCTGGGCCTCCCTAACATTTTCCTGCTCAGAGCACCCCCAAGTCAAGGCCCCTGAAACTATTATGGTTGCCTGCCTGGCTACAGCTGTTGTGTCCCCTCTCCCCTCCCATGCTGATGTTAGCACCAGCTCTGTCTGTCTCGTTGGCCATTCTGGTCAACTGAGTCCACCTATTTCTTCACCTTTTGGCACAGAAAGCAATTCTCCATCTTCTGCAGCACTGCTCTGGTAGCAATTTAGCAATTAGCTCTGGTAGCAATTTAAGAGAACCTGGACGCCAGCTGGGACTTCCAAGGAAGAAAAATAAGATGTGTCTGAGAGAAAACAGGTGCACCACAGCTCTGGGTTTGGTGAGCTCTAACAATACATCTGATGAAGCAGCAAAAATATTTTGGGTAACCTTAAGAAAAGCTGTCTCCTGCAGTACATTATCATTAGTAATGGCACATTCCTGGTTTCAGTAAGTATATCAAGGATGTTTATTTTAAGGAGAAAGGGCACAGTTTATTTTGCACAGAACATGTTTGGGAATGTTTGTCATGATGTGTCAGTGACAATGCGAAAGACCTGGTGTTGCCCTCTGCGTATCACTGACTCCCTTGGCTCCCATCAGTTTGCATTCTTGGTATTGAACATGTCTCCCCCAGTGAAATGTTGATAATATTTTTAACAAAAAGAGCCTTCATATAATTGATATCTGCAAGAAACTGAGCTCCAAAAGCATGTTTTAACCTGTGTATTTTGTAAACACAACATGAAAAATTCACAGAGAATTTC
The DNA here is from genome assembly GCF_000690775.1 of Eurypyga helias. Taxonomy (NCBI): domain Eukaryota; kingdom Metazoa; phylum Chordata; class Aves; order Eurypygiformes; family Eurypygidae; genus Eurypyga; species Eurypyga helias. The sequence goes on from NW_010265941.1 coordinate 26,394, forward strand.
TGTTACATCCTGAGGCAACTGTGAGCCTTTTCCAAAGTAAAGGCTAGGGAGCTATGCCGTGTATAAGGAAGAGAAAGTGAACAAAGAGAAGCCAGATGGGAATATACAAGTAGAACTCACAATTAGTATGTTTTGTGCACCAAGCAAAACTATTTATTCTGCTGTGGCCACAAGACAGACTACCTCGTGGAGGCACAGTATACACTGTCAGAAGGTTTTATGCTGGTTTAGGGACTTCACCTTCCTAAACCGCAGAAGGTACACTGACGTGGACTCTGTTGCTAGCACAGATAATATCAGTTCCCAGAGTCCCACCAGTGTAACAGTGTCAGCTACAGGATGTGCATTTTCCGTGCCCTGATCTGACCTTGGGTGTGCAAAACTTTGGCAAAGCTTTATAGTGTAGACATGGCCTAGGGCAGGTAGAATTTGCCAAATGTAGCGTTTAATGAGACAGCCAAATGAGTGTAATACACAGCAAGTTCAGTAAAGCCCCTAAGGGGGTCCTAGGAATGTGCTGTGATGTAGCAAAATAAGCTAGCAATCCTTTTCATCCACCTCCCTGGTTAGACTGAGCCTGGCTTCTCAGAGGATGCAGCAGCGAGAGGCTCGCAGTACAGGGAAACCCACTTTTCTCCCTAGGCGTTTAGTAGTGCCTCTGCAACGATCAGGCACTGTCCTGTTCTATTGTGCACACAGAACAGCAGTGTCCACTGTCCACTACGGCCAAAAGGAAGGGCCACGAAACCCTGCTGTACCTGACGTGGAGAGTAGAGTGGTGTAGCTCTGATGCAGAGCCAGGCAGAGTGTGTGGTATCATGGGAGAGAGCTGTCTGGACCTGGGGAGGTTGTGCTGGCAGAGAGATGGGACAGTAGTGCACAGGGCCCCCATCCAGGCGAGTACTATGGGCTCAGCTGTGAGTTTACTCTCTTGTTAGAAGCTGCTGCTATAGGATATTTTATGTGGGATCCCAGAATCTGGACACTGTAGTTTGGCAGCACTATGGAGCAATTTGATATGTAATTTATTTGTTATAAACATGGCTATTCTGAAAAATGTATTTACTGGTTCAAACAGGTTTAACCTCAAGTACTTGAGGTAGAGTAGCTGCATATTGTATTCCCCTAAAATGTTGTGGTACTGTCATTACGAATTCTAAACCTCTCTGCGTAAGAGCATCTGCACAAATGGGTGCGTCACGTCATACAAACACACAATTCAAACGTGCCTGTTGCCCTGTAATTCTTAATGTTTCTACGAAGCAAAGACTAGCAAGTGGATTTCTAAGGGGTTCTGAAAGACGATAGATTTTTGTGAGAGGGTTGCTTTCGTCTTTTTTTTTTTTTTTTTTAATTAAAGGCAAATCCTTTTATGTTTTCTGCTAGAAAAGCTGCTCACCGGTCCTGTGGTTTGAGGATGGGGGCCAGAACCCATTGATCTGGATGCTGGAGGGAAGGCACTGATCACCGGGTAAGGCTTTCCTGTGTTTAGCACTTGCACGTAGATGCAGACCTTTTAAATGTCTCAGAAAGTGACACTTGATTGAATTTTCTTTCATTTCAGTATGAAGTTCTTCTTTCACACAGCTTTTGTTCATTTAGATTGATTTCTTCATAGATTAGCACCATTAGAAGGATATGATTTGAGAGACCTTCTGGTCATGTGTCAGGCTACACCCTGCAGGTTTGTCTGTCTTTTGCTGGCAAAAGTTTAAACTGCAAGGAGCACCTAATGGGAATGCTAAGGGTTGCAGTTCTAAAAGCAGAGCTCTCCAAGCAAAATCTCTTTGAACGTAAGAGAAATTAGTTCCATTTCATCAAGGAGATAAGAAAATAAACAAGATCATTCCTTGGCTCTGAAATGCTTTTTATTCAACAAAGTAATCTCTGTTTAGAAAGACTTTTAGAGCTTGCCTGCTTGACAGTAGCTTGCTCTCTGACACTCATCTTTAGATTATAAGAAATAATAGACTAATGCTGTTTTTTGTAGAATTTAGAAATGTGTTGAGAGATGACACTGTGATACACACAGAAGTTTAAGCCAGAAGGAAACCTTGAAGGATGGCAGCATAGCCCTGCAACAGGCTAAGGTAATACACTAAGTGGGAGGGGGTGGGGGAAGATTGAAATCTGAAGTCCTGCTTGTTTGGTTCCCCCTTCTCCCATTTCTGCTCTGTGGGCACAACCTGAAACAGATCCCCTGCTGATAGGAAGGTCACACAGTTTATTTCTGTCGCACTCACGTGGTCTTGCTAATAACAGGGGAGCATGGATCAGAAGCTTATTTTACACCCAAAAATATATGGTGTCACTTTGTATTATGATAGCATCCAAGGACCTGTGAGGACCGGGGCTTCAGCTATTACATGCTCAATCTATTACAAGTTGAACATGTGGTGTAGTTCCTCTGAGAAATTTCAGTCCAAGATGCAACAAGCTGTAGGAGGAGAAGGGAGGGTGAAGGAGCTGAAGTTTTGGGTGGTCTGCATAATGCTAGAAAGGAGACAAAAGGCTGTATGCTAAAAACTGTCGCTTGTTACTATTTAGACAAGTAACTGGAAGATAAGACTTGGAACAGAGGAAAAGACCTTTTCGTTTAATTAAACTGTGAAGATCTTGAGTTGGTGTGGGGCTGGGGTGGGAGGAAGCAGGACAGGCAGATGAGCAGATGAATGGCATTGTTGCAGCTTGCCATAGTGTTTGGGCTCTTTATTTCCTCAGCTATACTTATTTGGTGGGATATTGTTGATATAAGCTTGGTCTGGAAAAATAAAATCAACTTATTTGGAAAGGTCAGCTTTGTGAGAATGGTATTGCTGTGTGCCCCCACTGTTCTTCGGGGATGGTGACCTGTGTGTGAAAGTGTGACTGACAGCAGCTGTGGTTGCAAAACAGCCTGGAGAAGAAACGAAGGAACACCTCATGCTGAGGATGTAAGATGGGGAGGAGAGAGAATGAAACGAGTTTGCCGCTTAGTGCAAAAATGTCTCTCTTTGTCACATCTTCCACTTATTGAAGGCAATGTTGCTCTCTCCAGGCACTCAAATGAAAAGTCAGAAAGGCAACTAAGTGGTCTGTGCACGGATGCTACTGCCGTCTCCAGGATTAAAAATGAATGCTTAATCAGAATCATAAATTTGTAAGAGTCTGACTAACGATACTCCCCTTCAACCTCAGCATTTCTACTGGAACAGAAGGATATTCAAAATCTTCCTGTCTCCTGGAAAGTCCATGGAGCTGGAGGCAATATCATGGAAACCTTGGTTAGGTATGTAGTATTCAGCAACTTCACAGATGAGCTTCCAGGAAACCTTTACAGCTTTTGCAATAAAAATAGCATTCATATATGACTTTGTTTATGGTGGGGCCCAACAGCGAATTGTTTGGGTTTTGTCTGTAAAATTTCTAGCCAGTTGGTCTTGCAACGAACAAGTGTAAGTTGGAGCCTTACAGCATTTAAACTCTATGAGAAGGAAATCATGTTTTAAGAGAAATCATATTTTGGGCCCAGCAAGTTTGACGTTGACTAGTGCTGCCAGAGTTTTTAATATTATTGAATTCAACAATCCTTTCCATCAAATTCCAGAATCATCTGGAACATTCCCTCCTATGTGAAATAAATGCTTGAAAGCTGCCAGGTGATTAACAATGTTTGCTGAGATGTGAGGGTGTCTCAGGAGACTCTGCTTTGTTTTGCTACTGTAATTTCCAGTAAAGATTTGGTCAAGACTTGAAACTGTCTCAAATGATGTATTTTCCAGCTTTAAGTTAAAATTCAGACCTGCCAAAAGGTTCTTGATTGTTAGTTTTTCTGGCTGAAACCACCTAATTTTTCCACTCTGCTTTGTACATCTAGTTATGGATGACCGTTTTATCTCTCTGGCTTCAGAAAAGACAAACACTGTATCACTTCCTAAGTGTGAGGGGAAAAAAAAAACCCTACTAAAATATTAGTAAGAATTTTCAAAGGATTACAAATTAATCAGATATTGTACAAATAAACACTGAAAGGGTAGGCCCTAGTGAAAAGATTTGCAGCCTAAAAGAGACAAGCCATTGGTTGTGTTTAAAGGAAAGGGTAGAGGTGGAGAAATTAATGGTTTTGAAGAGGAATCTAAACTGAGAGGGCACTTGGCAGGGAAAATGAAAGACTAATCAAGCATAAAGAGCACAAAACCTGTCACAAAATAAGTGAGGAAGAAGCAAACTCGAGGAAGAAATGGGAAGACCATAAGAAATAAAAGTGGAAATGAACCCAAGGATACCTGGACACTGTAAGGGATAGCAGACAGGCTGAAAGGTAATAGTGTGAATTCCTTAGCCATTTATTGCAGATGCAGGATGTCATTGCGAGGTCACTCTGTATTCTTTCCATGTGAGCCACATGTAGCTCCAGTGCAGCACCTGCTCATTCGTTAATGCGAAGGGATGCTTAAATGGCAGCGAGCCTTTGAGCATGTTAAACTATGCAACCCTTGCCGTTCTGGTTCTTACGGTTCTGCAGAAATTGTAGTGGCCCATGGGCACAATCAACAGCTGTGCCTGCAATGTTTCAGCTGTCAGCGTACTGGGGCCACGGAGTACCTGAGAGATTTTGCAGTGGAACTATTTTGATTTCAATGTTGTTTCTACTGTAGTCTCAAAATCACTTGGAAAAGCTTCTGAGTATAGGCATGTTCTGCTTTTGTGGAATAGAGGAATGTGCAGGGGAAGCAGTGGAAAACCGCAGTCATTGTAAACATGATGGGAGGTTGAACTGCAAGAATAGTTGTGTCGCTGACCCAGGACCATGATCACCACCCAACACTGACAACCATATATGTGTGACGCACGTGTGTGTGCTTGCATATATACATCAATACACTTATGGTGAAACTCTAATGGAAACAGCATAACTGCCATTATTAATGACTCTAGCTACTATGCAGTCTTCTTTCAGGTGAGAAACTGTGAATAGTGTGTCTCCATTGTGTATGTATACTTATGCATAATACATTACATAGGTTGGGGTTTTTTTCATGTTTTTTCCCATTCTTTTTAAGTCCTTAAATATTCTATACTGTAAATTGTGATTAATAATAAGTAGAAGTTTTGTTTTAATGATAGGAAGCTTTGATTATTCTTTTTTCTGTTGCAACATGTTCGATTTTTTGTGTGTGTTACAAAAAAAGAATAGTCTTGGGAAGTGTGATTAGAGATGGCTCTGTTGGTTTCTGTAAGAAAAAGAATATGAAAAACCAAAAACCCCTGCACTGGTAGCTGAATGGAAAACATTAGAAGAATCATGTTAATGATGACTTTTGAAAATGTGAAAAACTAGGCCAGTATTTGGATTTTCAAAAGCAAGTTAGTAAAATCAGTCACTTTTACCTTTTCACAGTTGAAAACAGATTTAAACAGATTTAAACATTATTTAAAGAAAAGAAATGCATTTGGTATGAAAAAACATAAGGTGCAGTTTAACACTGCTGCTTTCTGAGCTATGTAAATGCAGGTTTATAAAGAAATGATGACTGATACTAGTAAGTTCAAGAACCGTTTCTTCCGTGTATTAGCCTTCAGCTGGAAACAGTATTATTTGTCATTCTTTGTCTAGTTATAGCATGGGTTTGTGTTAAAACTCTGCAGGGTCTGAGTTACCTTGCCCTAACTGTGTGATGGTTAGTCTGAGTTACCTTGCCCTAACTGTGTGATGCAGTTAGTCTTGAGTTACCTTGCCCTGTGTGTGGTGCAGCATTGCCACACTAAACACCCGTGTGCATGTAAATTGTGCACCAGATAAGAGTAATTCTTCAGAGTGGTATTAGAGATGACCTCATTCTGACACTGCACAGGGCCCGTTTGTGTCACGGTGTTAGCAGGTTGTGAAGGAAGGCGAAAAGACAGCAAGAAGGCTGACAGCTCTCCCTCTTTCCACACTAGTTGGAGTTTGGAGATTCCCTATACAAAGCAGATCACATATGCAGGAAACTTTCTGGGATAAAAGGCCTTAGAAAGAATTAAACTTTTTATTATTTCTCTGTTAGATTTCAGTATTGAAGGGATTAGTTACCATGAGGAGACCTTAAGGAAGTGACATTGAAAAGACAACTGAATTTGCTTGAAAAATAGTGACAGCATGAATTAGAAAAGAGCAAATTCCTAAAATTTTGTTGAAGTGCTTCAATAGCCTCCCAGAACAGTCATGGACAGCAGATAAAATGACATGAAAGTCAGAAAAACTGAGTAAGCACCTCAAATAGATCCTCCATGAGAAGCGTGGGTTTAGTTTTCCAAATCAGCAAGCTACATAAAGCTCTTGCAGCCTTCATGACATAACCTGGGCAAGTGATACTGTAGAATCCTGGGCGTGAGCCAGGGTGGAGAGGTGTAGTGTAGTAATCTTGCACTGGCAGGAGAAGGAAGAGATGCACCAATTGACCTAGTAGGTATTTCCACTACTCATCAAAAAGGAATAGGCCTGGACAAGCCATGGAGAGCACTATGCCACTAAATAGCCTTCTGTCTAGCTAGAGTGTCTCATCTTCTATTTTTAAGTGTCCCATGGAAGTGCTGAGGAAAAGCAATATAAAAGAGAATGTACATATTATAGTTCAGGGATATCAGTCCCAGTGCAAATCCTGCCTTTCAGTGAAAGGTTTGAGGGGCTTCTAGTTCAAAGGATTTCAGAGATGGGGAGAGGCAGCTATATACTTTACTTTCTTCTTCTCTATTGGTTACCCCTTATGGATGGCAGATAAGTTAAAATAAGGAAGAGCATCCTTTCTAAGCAGTTCTGAGGGGACAGAAACACTGGCATGGTAAGAGCAGCTACAAGGTGGCAAATACTTTTTCAAGTGACAGGATAATTTTCTGCTGAGGCTGGAAATGTCAGTGTCAAAACAGCTTTTGCTCATGTCGCAGACCTTCTGATGCAATCGGCTATTTCAGTGTGTGATAAAACCCTCAGTAAAAACCCCACAGTTTTAAGGTTTTATTTTAGGAGGGCTTTTTGCTCTTCA
>NW_010265942.1:0-10348 GCF_000690775.1 Eurypyga helias
GCCGGAGTTAAACCACGACAAGCTGTTAAAAAGATATTCTCTAGGCACTGCCACATGTAGCAATGACATTAAAATATGCTGCTGGAATTTCTGCCAGTACAGGGTCAGCATCCTTCTTTGGAGGTTGCACTCCAACGAGGGAGTGCTGTGGCACTCGTGTTGCTGTCTCCCGACATACAGTCAAAGAGCTGTTCACCTGAAAGCTTCTCAGGACCTCAGGCCAGAGAAGTGGACCAGAAGTCCTCTGCTAGAAGCTGTTGATGCCTCTTTCCTCTGCAGATCTCACGTCCCGCCTCTCAGCACCAGCCCATCCTTCTTCTGAACATTAACTACCCAAATAGAGACTGGTCCTTACCACTGTCACCGCGTCATTCAGGAGCGATTCGCCGAAGACCAAAATGTGTAGCTTTTCATTGACGTGTATCTCTTCGAAGACCGCTAACACTGCCACGGGATCCACGGCAGCGATCAGGCTGCCGAACAGGAGGTTGTGAAGCAGCGACACGTCCTGCAGCTGAAAGGCTTTCACCTGGCAGATCCCATACAGGGAAAAGCCGATCCCAAACACGTTCCATATTGTCCCCACGACCGCATAGAGGAGGATAGTGCCCATGTTCTCAAAAAAGGGACGGCTGGGCATGAAGTACCCGGCGTCAAGGACAATGGGCGGCAGCAGGTAGAGGAAAAAGATGTCACTGTCCATAACAGGCGGTGACTTGTCGTTTAAGCCATAGATGATTCCCCCCATGATGAGTCCTACAAATATCAATAAACAGCTCTCGGGAACGACAGAAGGCAACTTGTTGTATAGATGAAACCCTGGAAGGGGATGGATAGATAACAAACATTATCTCACCAGCCCAAACTGGCTAAAGAGCACCAACCAGCTCCTCGCTGGGGTGAGGAAGCTCTCCATGCTCCCACACTCAGCAGGCTATGCTTCCGTACCGCAGTCATAAATGCACACAACTAAGGTGAAGTCGCTCAGTCAGAAATTGGCTAGAAAACCTTAAAGATTACTGAAAAAAACAAGCTTTCTAAAATTACTGTTGGTTCACACTGCATTTTGTCATAGCATAAGATATATTTTGCGGTAATACACAAATAGAAAAACTAAATAATCTGCATAAATAAAGTAGTTGAAATTATTTGTAATCTAGTTAGCAGCCTATCACTACCATAAACAGCAACTGCTAATTTTAAACACAATACAGGTTCTATGCATCAACAAAAAATATCACCAAAAGCATCCTCATTGACTACAAACGGTGCCAGTTTTAATATTATTCAGTCATTAACACTTAGAGCTAAGGCAGCATTGAAAAAAGTCCAATCAAGCCAGCCTTGTGCCACACCCAATGTTAGAGGGTAACGCTGACAACCACCACAAGCACTCAAGGTGAGTTATTAAAAGAAAGCAAAAAATTGAAACAAACCACATTGGAATAGAGACAATAAGAAAAAAAAATATGTGATCATTATTATTTTTTCATGCATGCTGATAGATTTGGGATCTCATATAATACAAAGAATAGCGACACGAAAAGACCATTCTTCTGAGAGAAATTCTGATCTAAATGAATCTCAGAGATTTCTACCTTCCAAAAGAAAAAAAAAAATAGTAATTCAAGAGAAGGGATCACAATTCCTGGAGGAAAAAAATTAATAATTTCCACTTTCCTATGCCCAGTTTTGCAGGGAGGTGAGGGGGGAGATAGGTCCAACTTACACAAAATATCTTTCCATGGATATTGTGACACAGATGACCTCCTTGATGCAGAAAGAATTTATTTTAGACTGTGTAACACCCCGCACATGGATTGAACTGTTCCTTGCGGCTACCCAGACCCTTTTATAAGTCCAAGGAGTCTCCATTATAAGATGAGGAGGTCAGTGGACAACCTGCGGGTAGTGGAGCTGGTCAGCTAACCGAGATGAGCAGACACCTTGGCATGTCCCGCCGTGAAATAAAATTCCCGGAAACCCTGGCAGTTTTTCTACTAACAGCACCACACACAGGTGTGAACTTCTGGATGGAAAACCATCATTTCCAACCTCAAATGCAACTGGGTAGTTATTTTCCATGCATGCAGTATGTGTGCCAGACAATACGTGCATCCTTAGGGCTTGGCATGTTATCTCAGGCTCCAAGATTGGAGAAGAGATGAAGCAAAAGCCACCCCTGCCCACGCCATCCTCACCGAGCCCCCCCCTCCTTCCTCACGCTGTCTACATGCCTTACCTATTTTGGCCAAGGATGCAAGCATGATCCAGAGTGTGATTTCAAAGGGGACTTGAACGTGCTGATAATCCAGAGAGAAGAATGTGTGCTCTGCGGATCCATTGCCTTGGGCTTCCTCAGCAGCCCAGCTGACATTCTCTGGGATCACGTCCTCCAGCAGCGGCATCGGTGGGGAGCCCTGCAGGGCCCCAACCCCGGTGGCTTGGAGGATGGAGGAAAGCAAGGACCCAGCTAGGACAGCAGCCGCAGCTTTACACCCCGGCCTCAATCCCTCCATTACCCTGGAAGCCGTCTGCTGCCGGGATTTGGCTGCTGGCTGCTCCCAGCTGGTGGCTCCCGTGGCTGCGGGCGATGGTTGGGAGCGCTGATGGAAACACTGGAGCTTGTGGGTCACTGCAGAGAGGAGCAACCGCTCCGCCTCACTGACTCTCCTCCCTAGTCCATTAGTTTCCAGCTGGGAGACCCTGACGGAGAATCGCACCCCTTGGCACCACATGCCCAAACAGGCAGGGGCTCCTCCTGCAGATGCTTCCTTGAAACGTGTCCTGCACCTTTAGACCACTGCACGCTCGAGTCAGAGACAAGTTGCATTTTAGCCCCAACTCTTGACATATTTTGGCTTCCAGTCTCCCAGAAACCCTTCTTGGAGAGGAAAAAACAACCCCTTCACTGCTGCTGGAGCAGCCAGGCTGTGATGGAACAGGTGGCACCCAAAACAGCCCCATCCAGAAGCAGAACCATCTCATGGTGGGATTTCTTGTCTGCAGTGCCGTGCCCCCCGAGAGAACACACAGCAGTGACGTTGATAACCACCGTTTCCATCTGGTAAATGGAGCAAAGCACCCAGTTATATGCAAGTGTTAGATGCATTAATTATACAGGGAGGAAAAAAACATATTGGGACAAATTCCTCCATTGTGGAATTTCATTTAAGTTGATGATATTTTAACAGGGATGAATTTGGACCAAAGAACACATGTAATTAAAATACAGAGGCCCCGGGCTGTTGCTAGACTGATCGATGGCCTATTTGTTGCTCTTGGGCTGCCTAAATGACACCAGAACTGAGCCACCAATAACAAGCTGGTGACCCACTTTTCTGCTGTAAAGTCAGAACCCAACATCACCAATCCCGGGTTTCCCGGTATGGCGTGAGCTCCCTGTTTCTGATCTGACTGGCAAAGGAGGAGGATGATACACTTCAGGAGACAGGAGAGGTGCAGTGATGTGCTCTAGGTGTGGCTTCTTGCTAGTTTACCATGGTTAATTAGAATTCATAGGGTGCCTTTACCACACTTGCTGGCTTCAAAGCAAACAACACTCCTGCCATTAGAGTGATCTTCGAGCAAATTAAGTCTACTAAACTTAGTGCCACTTCTCCCCTTGTACATTTAAAAAAAAAAACCCAAAACAAAACTGCAGACACTTGTAGGACAGAAATCCCACAAGGTTTTCCTCCTGTTTTCCATCGTTCAGTTGCGCAGGGGCTGGGATAGGGAGGAGAGGAAGAGGTGAGGAGACAGGATCCCTTGTTATTCTGAAGGAGGGAGAATACTGTGCTCTTAACAGCAGTGAAGACGTAATTAAGAAATTACTTAGCCAGAGATAAGAGCAGTGGAAACAGTTCTGAGCCTGGGCTCGTAGGCCGCGCCATAATATTTCCCCTTTCTGCTGAAATATTTGGTGCTGAATTTGGGAGTTTGAGGACTTGTGCCATTTGGTAGCATGGGAAAGGAGTTTTGCCAACCTCCCATTCCCCTCTACCCCCAACCGATCCATTTTTCAATTTGCTATTCTTAGGAAAAAGGCAAGAAATTTAGTATTTCCTTACATTTACATTAGGCCAAAAACGCAATGATTGCCTCTCGGAGGGATAAAAGACCTGTAGTGTGGAGCTCAGATTTTCCCTATCTGGGAAATGGTTTTGTGTGTAGAATCAATATTGATTTGATAATGGAACCAGAAAAAAACCCAACTGAGTTGGGACAGTATCTGAGAAAGGTCAGAGAGGGTAGCATTAAAATATGAGCTATTTTTTTAACGAAGTTATAAAATCAGCACCTCAGGGACTAAGCAATAGGCAACGGGTGAAGTGAAAAGACAGTCTGTAGAGTTACCTACTGTAACTGCTCACCAGAGCCCTGTCTGAACAGAGCAAAGCACACCGCGGTTCTTAAGGACCAGACATTAACATTAATGTTATTAACGTTAACAGAGGCGAGAGGAGCCTGAGCCAGTACCCTGAGCCAACTCGTTAATGAAACTGCAGCCCTTGTACCCTCCTCTGCTCCGTTCTGCAGCGATGGCTCCACGCGGGTGCATCCGCGCATCCTCTCTCCGCAAACTCGCTCTCATCCCGTGAAGCTTCAAGCGGCTCCTCGAAAGGTCCATTTTCCGTCTCGCTCTAATTCTGCCTCGCTGTCCCTAGACCTGTACAAGAGTAACAAAAGGCTCTTTGCAACGACTTTGGACATCGTATTTCATTACGGTGAGAACCTTCACGTTTGCTTTTAGGATTTTGAAACTCCTCATTTTTCTGTTTTGAACCATTTGACCCCAAAGTTCTGCATCAATAAACTTTCTCCTTTCCTTAAATTATTTTGTAGATCCCTGTTCCTAATATATTGTTATAAATAACCCAAAAGCCAAAGACAAAATGTTTTCCTAAAGTTCTGTCATAGCACAACACGTTGTTCCTCTTGTAATGGATATTGATATTATTGAGCCCCTTTGTAACATGAGTACAATTTGATCATATGTTTATTGACAGGCTTGCATTTTTTTCTAATGTAATGTGCTTGCCCACATTTTTAGGGTTCCAGGCTAGATTCTGGTCCCCATAAGTGTATGGACGGGTACCTTGCTCCTGCTGGAACGAAGAGGACTGTGCAAAGAACAGGGTATTGTGTGAATCCATAACAGCAATCAGAATTCAGGCTCCTACAATGAAAACGTTAGGTTAAATTAATTGTTTTAACCCCTTATACTCCTTAATCAATGGCAACAAGTTATTCTTCTTTTCTTACTTTGAGAGCAAAGGGAAAGATGTGAAATCTTCTTACCTTCCTGATGTGTAATGACTTCTAAGTATTTTCACTATGAATGCATCGAATCACAGAATGGTTTGGGTTGGAAGGGACCTTAAAGGTCATCCAGTTCCAACCCCCCTGCCATGGGCAGGGACACCTTGCACTAGACCAGGTTGCTCCAAGCCTCATCCAGCCTGGCCTTGGACACTTCCAGGGATGGGGCATCCACAGCTTCTCTGGGCACCCTGTCCCAGTGCCTCCCCACCCTCTCTGGGAAGAACTTCTTCCTGATCTCCAATCTAAACCTCTCCACTTTCAATTTAAACCCATTACCCCTTGTCCTGTCACTACAGGCCCTTGTAAAAAGTCCCCCCCAGCTTCCTTGTAGCCCCTTCAGGTACTGGAAGGTGCTATAAGGTCTCCCCGGAGCCTTCTCTTCTCCAGGCTGAACACCCCCAACTTTCTCAGTCTGTCCCCATAGCAGAGGGGCTCCAGCTCTCTGAGCATCTTCGTGGCCTCCTCTGGCATGTATCATTTAACAGCAAAAAAATTGTAAATTAAATCTCAATTTCCATCCCCTCCTGAAATTCATATAGCAACCACTGAAATTTATGAAAGCAACTTTGAATAAGCTCGTGCCTTGTATGAGGGGAAAGAAAAACAATTTGCAGTGCACCTTTTAATTACGGTACTGCAAAGCCTTTCCACGTCATTCGGGTCTCAAACCAGGAAATCATTTAAGCATTTACTCAACGATAAGCATGAGTTTCATAGCTTACAGTCAATAACACATGAAAACTCCTCTGCTGGACTGGGGCCTCCCAGAAATATCCAGCACAGAGGATCTCGTGGTATAATCCTCTCAAACAATTTGCCAAGCTGAAATCTCACCGGACACCTTCATCTCACCGCAGAGGGATTGCAGGATTTCCCATCATTGGGACTCACACGATTTCCACTCTTCAGTGCAATACAGCAGATAAGCCTAGTAGAATTATTTCTACTTTCATAGAAGAAAATACTTGTTACTTCATAGAAGAAAATGCCAGATCTGCAGCATCCCAGGAAAGCCCAAACCCCAGGGCCAGCTGCTGCCAGCACGGACACGGCTACCCCAGCCACAGCAGTTCCACCTCTGGTGTCCGGATCTGCCGCAAGGATAAAGAGATTTTCAAATAAATACTGTGGTGTTTACTGACCTCAGAAAGGCTAAGGCTTCTTTTTCTATTTCTATGCTATGAAAGCCCAATATTTCCAGGAATTATTTAAATGCAGAGACATTGTCTCCATCCTCAGTATGTTTTTTGTCTTCTCTTAAAGCCTTTTGCCTGTCCAAGCACCTCACACAGGTAACCTGATTTTGGAAAACAGCCCACTCTTGCCTCTGCCAGCTCCCAAGCTGTGCATTCTCCACACCAGCTCCGTGGGGACTGTGCATGCTCCTTCGTGTCCCTCCCGGCTGTTCAGCGACCACCCAAGCCCCAGGCAGCAGTGCCCACCACCGACCGGGTCACGGCTCCCTGCAGCGCGGCAGGGATGCTCACCCCCCACACCACGAATGCCTACACTGTCCTCTGCGCCTCCTTCCCCAAAATAACGTTGGCTCTGTGTCACCACTTCCGGCAGACCTGGGAGGAGTGGAGTTCTGTAAATTCCCCACTCCTCAACAGCCACGAGTAGATCTAATCCCACACCTACCCTGCACCCACTTCCGAGACACTTTGATGCTGCAGGCATGACAGAGCACTCAATTTCCCACCTCATACAGCTCTCGGAAGACAAATGATTTCTGCATCTTCCCCCAGGGATCACTTCCCTCCTGGCCACAGGCAGCCCCAGAAATAATACGGCGGGTTATCCCTGCGGGACCTCTTGCCTTCTTGTGGGGAAACCCTTCGGTGTGCCATGCTGAACTCTGAATTTTGTCTACAGATCACCCAGATGATGTTTGGGATCACTAAGATGGTGTTTTAGTGTTATCACTCTTTTTTTCCCCAACGCTTTTTGAAGTAAACTTTTTTCCCAGCTTACCCTAAAAATAAAATGTCTTTTTTGCACAAAGCAGCCACCAGATTTTATTAAAAGCACCCTGCTCCACAGGCAAATTAATATCCAGGAGCCTCTCCAAAAAAGCTAAACCAGGATGGCAGTTTGGTTCCCTCTCCACCCCTCAAGCCAAGCAAAAGCTCGGGTCACACGTCAGAAAATGCAGATACACATCCCCCCTTGGGCTGGTTCTGTAACAGACAGAGCTCTCCGACAAAAGCTGTGGGACACACATAGAAAAGCTCCTAAAGTTACCCCTAAACTCCATCTAGTCAGCTTGTTGTGGAAAGATAAAATGTAAGTGTTAATGATATCTATATTTAGTATGTAAATCTGATTTTTCCCACTAAGATCAGAACCACAGTTCCAAAATCTGAAGGAAAAAGCCGTTCTCTTTTATGAATGCACAAACCACCTCCCCACCAGAATGGAAACTGCTCATATTCTCACATATAACCACCCTATTTTTTATCTTCTCCTCCTCACTGCTTGCATTTTCCATTACTTTTTAATAGGCACAGCGAAGAGTCTGCATAAAATGCTGGTGTTCCTTCTGAAGAAGCCAGGACAGAAGGGCACATATTGCCATCCATATGCAAGCCTGCGAGCGAACACAGAAGAGACGGAGAGCAGACAGCTCAGCCAGAAGATTTAACAGGAACTGAAATTAAGACCAAGCCCCTCATCACACTTCCCTTGCTGGGAAGGATCACCCTCACAGCTTTTCTGGACTGCAGGAATGGAAAACACCTGAAAATCCGGAACCACGGCGTGGGGTTTTTTCTCAGTATACCACAGGCCATGAGCGTCCTGAGGAACTTTGGGTTGCAGTGAGCTGGATGAATTGGGCGCTGCCTAATTCTTGTGCACCCCACAGAGCCCAGCCAAGAGTGCATTTTGAATTCAGCTTCATTCAAAAGCCTGGTTTTAAAAGAATTTGAACAAAATTAGAGTGAGGAAATTCAGTATTAATAAGAAACGAGTAAAGAAGAATAAATGGAAAGAATGAGATGTTCTCTTTACCCACTCTCTCTCGTCATCGGGAAGCCGCAGAGAACGAATACAACACTGCATGCTCACGCCTTAACATTTCGCCAACTTGAAAATCACAGATCTATCACTGAAGCCTCACCTAAATGAAGGAAGTTCCGTACGCAGTCCCTCCCATATGGACACTATGAAGATACAGAAGATCCATACTCTCCTTGCCTTGCACCTACTCTTTTTCCATACAGCTTCCACACGTTTTTTCCATACTGCTTCCACACGGTTTTTCCATACTGCCCTCATTGCAGACACAGCAACCGGGTTACCCTCCCGCCAGGCAGCATTCAGGCGGCAGACTGGCAAGTTTTACATTTAACAACTACCTAATTAACATGGTCTTAAAGAACTCCTATAGGGCAATTCCCAGCTGAGTACCACTTTAATCATTTTGGCACTGACTTCTGTTTGGATTCTGCTTTTGTCAATAACAGCTTGAGCGCTTTGAGCAATCGCTTAAATAACTTGTAAATTAAATGGCCATAAATATTTTTCTTCATCGTTATAATTGGAGAAGCCTGCAACAGTGGCCTCAGTGAAACAGCTGATATTTGTCCTTTGTGGCAGTCTAAAAACTAATTTTCTGACTTAAACTTCAAACTTTTCGTTCCCCCACACACATCCAGAACCCACACGATTGCAAATCCTATTCACATTCATAGAATCATTGAATGGTTTGGGTTGGAAGGGACCTTAAAGACCACCCAGTCCCACTCCCTGCCATGGGCAGGGACACCTTCCACTAGACCAGGTTGCTCCAAGTCTCATCCAGCCTGGCCTTGGACACTTCCAGGGATGGGGTATCCACAGCTTCTCTGGGCAACATGCCCTGGTAGGACGAGCACAGGTTGTGCCCATGGGCCACGTCGATGTTCTGGCAAACCCCCTTCCTTTCTTCGGCTGTGGTCTGGCTGCTGGGAAGGACGAGGGATATCAGCTGCTTCCTCCCCATTGCTGTTCCTGGTGCTTTCCCTCACACTCCCCCACGGCCTCAGCTGTGGGGGAGGATGGAAGAAATTCTGCCCATTCCCCATTTTCTGCCAGTTTACTCAATTCTTCCTGTCCCCTGACCAAACTGCTGACCACCCAGTGGGAAAGTACACAAGCCTGGACAAACCAAACGCTGAACGCTGCTGTTGTCATGGTGTGTGGCCATGACAGCTCCGTAATCCCAGAATAACGCAAGAGCCAAAGAGGAAAACGAAATCAGCAGGCAAACTGCAGTGCCGCCTGCATTAAACCTACCCCTCCAAACATCTTGTAGTAAAATTGTAGTAGATCCAATACACATGAGCACGATATTTCTCTGCCTCAAAGGTGTGAGCTTGCCCTGCCTCCTGAAGATGGTGTGTTTACTAGTGGCATGGATATTTGTATTCGAGGACCTGACCTCAGTGTGGAGATCAGTCCCCACCCGTTGGCTTACCGAGCACCACGCTGCGCTCTGGACACCCACGCGCTGCTCCCACCGACTGCAACATCCACCGTGGTAGGCTGGAGGCGTCCGCTTCCTCTGAAGTCCTTTACCAGCTGAACACAACCTTCGGTTCCTTTTTGTGGAATAAACATAAGCAGGTGGCCACTTCCGAGGCTGTATCTGTTAAATGCACGTATTAAATAGATGTGACCAAAAGCCATTGGAATGCAATGGTGCTGCCTGCGGTCAGTGCCCTGCAGTTAACGTGGAATAGCTGGGCTGGAGTGGTGAAGGGTTAGCAAAGGGAAACGGCGCTGTGCCAGCTTCCTTTCTGAGCACCCTACCACCACCACTGCAAATATCCAGGCGTACCATTTGACGGTCTAAGCTGCACAGTCTTTGCATATGCAGCATTAAAGTTCTCGTTTTCTGTTCCAGGAAAGGTTTTTTGTAATTCAACTCCCAGGAAAGAGGAATAAGAATGAATAGAATCTGTTCATTTGAAACTTTAGGATTTTTGGCAACTAGTTTGCAGTTATGTTCCCCATTCCATTAAGTTCACAAACGTTA
>NW_010265943.1:0-13567 GCF_000690775.1 Eurypyga helias
CATCCAGGGACAGCTTCCTAGCAGCTATGGTAAAGAGGGTTAACCTTTTCATGTCTAAAACCAGTACACTGGACCATGACCACTCAACTTCAGTATGGTGATCACTTAATCAATCAACCATTGATAATTGTCAGATATAGCCAGAAGTATTTTCTGAATCGTTTGATAGGAGGGGGAGTGGGGCATGGTGGGTATCACCCAGGCTGGATAGGTTTAAAATGCCAGATGGAAAGTCACTGCAACGGGGAAAGGTCATATTTTCTTTCCAAGGGCTAGCCTGCATATTTTGCATACAAATCTGGGAATGCTTCACCAAGCGTTGAGTTCGGTAGCCCACACATTACTTCTACATAATATTTTTCTGAATTTAAAATACATCTATTTTTGCCTATGGAAAGCACTTTGGAGAAACAACACTTCCTAATTTTTCTCCCACAGTCCTATCTGTCTTTGCTCAGCAACGATGTGGTTTCCCTTTTGAAGTGAACTGCTTAATAGCCTTTGAACTAGTCCATTTGGTGTATTGAATGCCAGGCCAGAAGAGCTATTGCTATGAAAAAGCTTTTGCCAAAATTAAATGCCTAGCTGCAAGTGATTCTGAGCCATGGAAAACACCAATGGGATTTTAAATAGGTCGTTAATGGCCAAATCGTTGTTTTCAGTACTCATGTGGTGTCATACAATCAAAAAAATGAAAAAAAAAAAAAAAACCCCACATCTGCCACTACTTACTGTCTTTGTTCATTGGAAACGAACTTGGTACACAGGCAGTAGTAGGCAAAAATGCAAGGTGACCCAACTCAAGGACCCTCTGACAACCCCTCAGAGTGCTGTTTCATAACTTACATGTAGAGCGGCTGAATTGCAGAGTCCAGTTTCAATGGACAAGTAAGTAAGTAGTGAATACCAGTGGAAAAAACCTTTTGTTTCTCCTAAGGTGGGATTAAAAACTATAAGTGGATCCTGTCCATCTCTCTGTTTGGGTTTTTTTTTGGTTTATTTTTGAGAAGAACAGATGATCAGTTCAGATCAGAAGTGGAGAGACAGACATTTCTCAGGGTTTTACTTTGTTACCTCTGCCTGATTTCAGTTGAATTCCTGATACTCTATTGATTTATCTGTATTTTCCTCCTGCAGAACTCTCACTGGAATTCAATTTGAAAAGATAAGTCAGCATCATATATATGTCCAGAATTATGAATCATATTGTACGCTCTTGAAGGGGGCCTACGAAGGAGGGGGGGACACGGGCATGGGGACTGGACTTTTTACAAGGGCCTGTAGTGACAGGAAAAGGGGTAACAGGTTTAAATTGAAAATGGGGAGGTTTCGATTAGATATCAGGAACAAGTTCTTCCTGGAGAGCTGTGGATACCGCATCTCTGGAAGTCTTCAAGGCCAGGATGGATGAGGCTTTAAGCAACCTGGCCTAGTGGAAGGTGTCCCTGCCCATGGCAGGGAGTTGGAACTAGATGGTCTTTAATATCCTTCCCCACACAAACCATTCTGTGATTCTATGATTCTATGTATTTGAAACCTCAAAAGATAGTTAATGGAAGTATTGAGTAATTAAAATGAAATTACCAGGTGATCAGCAAAGATTATTTACTTTTGAATTTTTTTGAAGGTGAAGACATGTACAGAATAGAGCCATATCATATTCAAGGAAAATAATATCCAGATTCAAATAAAGAATCAGCAGATCTTAAAAAAAAATAATTATAATTCAGATTCACCTTGAGCATGAAAAAAGACTGTAATAAAATGCAAGTAATTATGACAATTGCTATTACAACTCCCTGTATTTTTCATCAAGATTGTTGATTACAGAATTGTTCCATCCAAAAATTATACTTGATCAAAGTATTTTTCCAAAAGTTCAGTGGTTGTCTAAAATCCCAAAATTTTAAATTATCTGTATGCTTTGGATAAATTTAGATAATATTTGAATTTTATTTGGATAAATACACGTTCAGTATTTCATTTTCCCATCTTAAATTCACAGAAATTCAGAGGCATTCATTGAATGGTGGAAGTCCATGAAATGTGAGTGCAATACAGTTCATACAATAGCAGTAAAGCCATATAGCTTGTGCTGCATGAACTGAATGCAGTGATATGTCTGGAAAGTTAAGAATGCTGTAGGGATATGTAGAGAAAAGCAGATTTTACTTTATGGAATGCAAGAAATATTAATCAATAGTCTCATTGTAAATTGCATTTCCAAACCACGTAATTAAGCAATATATTTATGATATCTTGGTTCATCATAGTGCTGTTGATTTTTCCAGCTTGTACTTACCAATTTTGGAAGAATCCTTCCTACTGGTGAAGTTTCACAGGGGAAAAAGAAAATAAGATTTAGACCATGAAAATTCTTAAGAAGGTTGCAAACCTTTCCCCCACTTTTAAAATGATTTTGACATGCTTACCACTTACCGAGAGATGTACTGTGGTTTGTGGCTTGGATTTCCATGCATTTTTATGCTTCATTATTTTCTTTCTTAGAGGCTTTTCATGATTCCAGAAAATTATATATGGTCTTTAATTCTTGGGTAGGATGCAAGGGTAGGCAGGATGAGAAAGTCCATTGCATCATAAGTTAAATGTACAGGATTGCTTCTAGGTACAGAGTTCCAGCAGATACATCATGTGTCCATATTTGTTTTGAGGACAGTTTTCTTTTAGTGTTCACTCTTTTCAGATTTCCAAACCTCCTCTATTAAGATACGGATCATTTTACTAAAGCATTCTTCAAATACAAAAGTTATTGTTTTACCTCTCTCAGAGATAATGATGCTCCAAGTAAACATAGTTAAAACAGAAGAGATGCACGGTATGTTTCAGAGTTTGTGTGGGTTTTGTTTGTCTTTTTTTTTTTTTGCATTGCTAAGATAAAGAAACATTAGGCTTAACTTCCAGCTAGACAGTGCTAAAATAAATATCAGTGAAACATAGCCAGTTTTTGGTTCTTTTGGATGTGAAGCATGCTTTACACTACTATGGTAACACAGTGGGTTTTAGGGTGGGTATAGATACACATGAGGAATTAGAATGACCTGAGCATTTTATTAATCACAAGCCTTTGCCATCAGAAATTTTAAGTGATGAATTCTGCAACATGCTCTGGTAGAATGGAGAAAAATGCTAAATAATAGTATGAAGGAAGATAACTAGCTGCTGAGAGAAAAGCAGCGAAACCACTTGAAGAATACTGGGTTAGCTGCTGCTAAGTTGTAGCTACTACAAACCAAACCTCTGTACATAACAGGTTTTCATGCCCTGAGTATGGGGCAGCAAGTCAACTGCTGCAGAGTATCTGTTTATGTAATGCAAATATATTTACCTTTATAAACAGATCTTTTTCTGGCAAGACACATGTACCATAAAACCAAGCTGATTGAGTTTGACATTAGCTGCACTCTTGTGTTCTAAGTGAATGCCTCCCATATCAGCCTTTCAAATATTTTGTTTAGATCAAAATCATGCTAACTGGGCTATGATTTCCCATGTTGTATTTTCTTGTTAAATTCTAGTACAATATTTCTTTTTTCTTAGACCTTTGAAATGTCATCATTCAGAACTTTGTTAAGTCATTTTCTCTATACATAAATAACACAGCTATTCTCTCAATGATGTTATTAATGTTTTGTTTTAAAAGTAACAATTGTTTCTTAACATCTTCCATGGTTGATGGCAGAATATCAAATAGATATTCTGCACTATATGTTTCTGGGATTAGATGACATGAAATCTATTCCCCTGTATGGTGATAGACAACACATCATTCTTATTGGGACTCGATAAACTCATAAACTAAGATTATATTTCACATATCTCTTAATCCTATTGGCTATCTGCTTTTTATTAATTTCTTAGTTTTTCCCATCACACACCTCTATTACTTGTCTGTCTCTTTGTAGCCACTGCTATCAGTGTCACTGGTATAATGACTTATTTTACTTTCATCTCCTTTATGAGCCAGGGTAGTTTTCAGTGGGAGAAAACTTCATGAATATGAAGTTCTTGAGGAATTCCCAGTTACCCTTTACATTTTACTGGTCTTTCTCCCATGCTGCTGATGGCAGTCCAAGTGACTGCTTGAAGACATGTACCATGGGATCGTCCCTACTGAGGAAGGAGGTAAGTAGCACAGACAGACGGCTGGTGTCAAAAGCTGAGGAGTGGCCAAAGAATATAATGAGATCACTTCAGACCTCTACAAGAGGATGTTGTTTGCTACAGTCTACTTTGAAGAATGGAGTCTTTGGTGCATCTTTCCATCTGAGGTACTTTTTCATATTAAAATTGATGGCTAACATGAATGACAAGGATTTTCAGTGATGACTACCAATCTAATACTAGAACACTTTAAAATCAGTCTTGGCCTCTGTAAATAAAACCAGTACAGCACACATTTTTTTTTTTTTCATTAGAGGGCTATCACAAATAAGATCTGTCAACCAGAATGGAAGGTACTTTCATTTGTTCAGTTCTTGTTAAAAATTCTTTCAGAGTGTTGAAAAAGTCACCATTATGTTCTGTTCTCTACATTGGCTTCAAATTTTGACTTTCTGAGAGGTCTTCTCTAACATGGCAAGTTTTAATCTTTTCCTAAGTTTCATTTCCTTTAGTAGAACATACTACTGTTTCTTTCTTTTATTTGGTATCCAAACGTTTATGATAATCTTCCTGCCTAGTCACAGCTGGGTGAACAGTTTGAGGCTGTATTTAGAACAACCTGGACTCAAATAAAAAGCATGGTGATAACTGCTGAAAATTCTATATAAGTTACTGGAGCAGCAAATGACTTGAGAACCCAGTAACGTAGTAGGAATCATCTCTGCTTTTCTCTTTTTGTTGTGTGGGGATGCTATGACAATTTAGCACGTGACACATGCTGACAGCCGGAAGCAAGACTTCATACTAGTTGCTGTGGAATGATCAGATACTAGGTTAAATTTCTTTACACTGTGTGAAAGTGATGTGTGGGTTTGTTTTTTTTTTTTAAAGAAAATATATTTACCAAAAGCGCTGAACTGCTTAAGACTGAACACTTATGTGTGGTATTTCTGGGAACTGGAGGTCCCCAGAGTTGAAAGTGGTTGTTTTTTCAAATGCCTTCGTGGGCAGAGACAAATCCATGTGTATCTCTTTACTGTAGTCATCTCTTCCGGCAGAAGCCAATTCTGTGAGTAAACACCAAGTCAGCTTTGAAAATATGTAAGATCCGGTAACCTGAAGGAAATATTGTGGCATATAGTTCATAAAACTCATCTACTTTTTACGGCTTCATGCTACTAATTATGTAGATCTGGGGGAGGATGGAAGGCCTGGCATTTTGGAAACAGAAATGCAGAAAAATAAGGAGTGAAAAAGTTTCATGATGATATCTGGTTATTTTTTCCACTGAAACGCAACATAATTGAGGGATCAGATAGTGATTATATATAAATGTTTGCTGCTTTATCAAGAAAAATTTTTATTCCTTAGTCCCCCTTGAAATCTAACTGGGAATACGTGGGAAAAGAACCATGCGACTTTATGTACCAAAGTGCATTTTGACCTAGGAAGAAGTATATCATAGGTTGTTAGTAGAACAAATCAGCAGTTTTGTTAAGAATTTCTACTCACTTACATGGATTTTACCAGCCCCAAAAAGACCTTTCAGAATTAGAAACCACAGCAGAGTTGTGACTTCAGATTTTCTCTTTCCTATTTGTACCATGAGCTTTGCTTTTCTCTCTGCTACAGGTAGGGCAATGGATTGCTTTATCTCCGTGCATTCCTTTCAAAGTGAAGGGGAAAATAAAATTAAAAAAAAAAAAAAAAAGAAAGACCACCTCGAGGGCAGAGGTGATTTTGTATCTTTCAGGATGAAGTCTGTCAGGAGTGTGGTTCTCAGCACCAATGGATTGCACAATATTGCTGATGAATTACAGCAGCCCCTTAATGAGCAGCCACAGTTGGGGTGCTAATCCCTCCACAAACCATCCAGTGAGAAAGGTGTTTCAGAAGGAAGTTGTTGTGCTCCTCTGTGTTGATTTTAAGTCAGCTCTGCTTTCTGAGGATGTCCACCTCTTTGTGAACCCAGCCTCCCCTAAGCATGAGCAGACCCGCATGCACTTTGCCCTTGTGGGAACAGGCAAACCCTACTCCGCACATTGCAGGAAAAAATAGCAATGTGTAAGTTTTCTGGACAGTTATCAGCCTGGATTATGGTACTGCTTTTGTGAAGAATATGAGGAATAGAGTGAAAAAAAGTATAGCTGGAGACAAACAAAGGCTTCAAGAACTGCTCAGTAAAATCTCCAGAGTTTAAGATCATAAACACAGCCCAGAGTTTTAACACAGAAAAGAAAAAATCTTCCAAATCAGAAACAAAGAAGATTTTAAAAAACTTTAGAGCTCTTCTACCTTTAGTTTTGAAAATCCAGAGATGAATGTATTTCTAATATGGTTTTATTTAAAAGCTTTTAAACAATGATGGGGGAAAAAACCTGCTACTCAGCTTGACCTTCGCTCGATGTGTTAGCAGTACACATGGTAGGAGGCCTTTTTGGTAACGAGAAGCAGCTGTTACTGCCCTCAGCACATAATCTACAAAGCTATTCAGTGGAAGTGAATAACTATTTATTATCCCTTTTCTTGCAAAACTTTTAGGACTAAACAGTAGGTTCATAAGCATGCCAGAAATAGCACCTCATTTTCCATTGAATAAGGTCAAAACAAGCCATTGAAAACTGATGATCACCTACTTTAGGAAATAAGAAATGCATGAAATACCCAATGCAAAGCAACCGCATGTGGACATCTCACTGTCCAGCATCACAAAGTGGGTAGCTCCTTGAACTTAGCTGCCAGTTGCTGTTCGGAATTTCCCCTCAGTGACATCACTACTGAATTTACTGTTTGGTAAATGATACCTAATAGATCTCCTTGTCTCAAAGGAGATTTTCAAAAGAAAGGAAAAAGATGCCCAGGAAGAGTACATCAAGGACAAAATTCACTATCAGGACATGCTCTCTGTTCCCTTTTTCTTGAGAGTAGCATTGAGAGTTAAAATTTAGGCAGATATTAAAATTCAGGCTGCTGTTTTATCCACAAAAGCTGATGCCTTAAATAGGTCTGTGTGAAAATCTGAAGGACATATTAAACTTTCCCCTTAGTAGGATGCAGGTCTTTTTCAGGAAAGTCTGAATCTTAAGTCTTCCTTGCTCTGACAGACTAAAGCAAGAAGAGTCTTCCTAAGAAAATGTGTATGAAAATGATGACAGCTGGTACAATAACTGCTGATACCATTGCATAAGGATTAGACTAACTTGAATTACAGATGTTAAATCATACAGCCCACAGTAACTATCAACTACAATACCTTCCAGAATTCCTTAGCATGGCAAATTAAAAGTAAAGAATTTGTGTAAGAGAGAAACAAGGCTCGTGTGGATCTCTTGCTGAGTCCTAAATTCTGAAAAATACACAACCATAAAGTTTTTGACATAATTTCAAAAATTTCATCTGATTTTATGGATAAATTTGTAAAAATGAAACAGAAAAGATCCTCAATAACTATATTTAATTACAGTCCAATTCCCTCTGATCTGTTGTCACTGATATACCTGGTATCCATTTGAGTGTAGTCCATAGAGTCACATCAAGCTTAAATCTAACATCCAGCACTGACTGTTTTAAAAGTGGAGATACTGACTGTATGAGTTTCTGAGCAGGTGAGTAGGCAAGCAAAGTAGCTGGGGAACCAGCTGAGAGGCATAGGTGTTTTACATCTCCTGGAAATCAGTCCACGAGTTAAAAGGCGTAAACTCTTAGAGATGATACAGCACAGTGATTTTGCAATGTGGCATGTGATTTTCATCTGTCTGAAGAAAGAAAAAAACCCCTAAACCAACAAGCTGAAAGAAAATAGACTCCTTAACAGCAGTTCTGATTTCTCAAAAATAAAGAGAAACAGATTTATGAATGCGTTGTTATAAATTAATTTCTTTATCTACTAAACAACAAACATGAAGCCTTGCGTGGCAAGCCCTGGATATCCATTGTGGCTAATAGTAGTGAAATTTTAAATACAGAAAGGTCTTGTAAGTCATTTTTCTCATGTAATAGGGAATTAAAGAAAGGTAACTTGCTTTGAGGGACTCCTTATTTGTTGCTCTCTTGCTTTGCAGATTACAACTGACTTAGATGACTCAGTCTTGAACCTGAAGTAAATACCGAAAAATGTATTTAAATAGTTGTTTAGGGTTTTCTTATGCTATGGATTTTAATTAACATAAGACTATGGCACAATGAATTTTTGTTTCCACAATAGCTGCCACAGAAACGTGACCCACCTCTAACCTTAAATACTGTAGAATAAGTATGAAAATGGTTAATGACAGAGCAGTATTTTCCATTTACTAGTTCTGAGAAAATTGGAAGCATATGTTAGAGCTGTGTGCCTTTTTTTTTTTTTTTTTCATTTTGGTTATCTGATAAAATTCACATAAGACCACGTTCTGGCCTTATTGTCTTCTTCACTACCTAAATGATTCCTACTTATACCCGACTGCTTTTCTTTTCATATTTCTCCAGTTGCCTAATTACGTAGGCAAAAGAACCCCCTGAGTTATAGTGTAAATAGGTGATATCTCCATTGGCATAACTGAAGTGCAATTGATTTCGACAGAGATGCTCTAGCTTTTCCTCCATGTAAGCAGGAGGAGACGAGCTCCTCGGGGGCTCTGGTGCCTCAGTAAGATCTTGGTGGAGTGTTAGGCACTAGTGCAAGAGCAATAGCAACAGTTTGTGAGTTCCTTGAGAAAAACACCCCCACCTTGCTGATAGCACAGGGAAGTTTGGATACTGCTGGCGCAAAGTGTGGGGTAGCTACATCACCTTGTGTCTGTCTGCATCAGAGGGTGCCTATGGGAGATCACCATCCCCTTTACTCCCACACAGCCAGAGTCATTAATATTGAGTGAAATGCATCTGAACTGTGAGGAGCAGAGGGTTGCTATTAAAGATGTGTGGACGGCTTTTAATAACTTCTTGTTATCTTGACAGAAGCCCAAGGAGGAACAAAGCCACATGGATAAAGAGTAGACATACATAAAGGGCTGATATTTTAATGGTTATTCTCCAGCTTTATGTGCCGTCGGAAGGATTTCCCTTGGTTATTGCAGTTGCAGAACATGGACTGGGATTTGTCTTAGCAAAAACAATAGTGTGCCACTCACTGGGACATAACAACACCTCTCTACTGGCTCTGGTTGCAGAAAGCTCATCACACACATGTATACACGCATGCACACTAATAAATGTGTGAAATGAAAAATCTAAGCGGCATACTGCAGTGAAACATTTTTCATCTATTGCTTGATTACAAGTCCTGGGTTGCAGTGATGGAGACTTAGGTGATTGCACACTATTTTCATGATTCTTAGATTTACTTGGCTTTCCCAGGTTGGTTTAGAGAATATAGAGCTAAAAGTACCATATTTAAACTTGCTTTGTGCATTTCTGGGGTGCCAGATTAGCTAAATGAGATAAAAGAAGAATCATAGAATCATAGGGTGGTTTGGGTTGGAAGGGACCTTACAGATCATCTAGTTCCAACCCCCTGCCATGGGCAGGGACAACTTCCACTAGACCAGGTTGCTCAAAGCCTCATCCAGCCTGGCCTTGAACACTTCCAGGGATGGGGCATCCACAGCTTCTCTGGGCAACCTGTTCCAGTGCCTCACCACCCTCTCCGGGAAGAATTTCTTCCTAATATCTAATCTAAATCTCCCAACTTTCAATTTAAACCTGTTACCCCTTGTCCTATGACTACAGGACCTTGTAGAAGTCCCCCACCAGTTTCCTTGTAGCCCCTTCAGGTACTGGAAGGCAGCATGAGAGATGCTACTGGAAGGCTGAAGAGAATGAGTTAAAAAGTTACAGCTTTTGGGGTTATCTGTTTTTAGAAAATGTTTTCTCAACGATAAAATTTGTGGATGCTGGTACCAATTTGCACCTCTTTGTGTGTGAGTGTGAGACAGAGGAACAAATCAATTAATCTATGCACTAGAAGCCTGCAAGGGAGGGACATGATTTTGCAAAAATAGTATTGTAGGTGTCTTCTGGATCCATTCATTGTAGGATTTCTAGCTCTTTTTACAGTGCTGAACAAAGCACACAGTCTCGACAGTGGGCTGGGTGAAGTACACCATGGGGTAGCATACACATGTGGTAGGCACACCACTTTCAAAGACTTGTCCATGTGACTGTTCAAAGACCTGTAGTGCTCTACCTACCTATTTATTTATTTATTTATTTTTAAACTTCCAAGCTCTAAATTTTACTTCTGAAATTTGACTGGCAGTACAGGTCAGTGAGTTGAGTCACAAATCCCTCATGCTGATGTCTCCTTTTCAGGTATCAAACACATGCATGTTTAATGAACAGAGCCCTTCAGGCTAGAAAAATAAACATTCAGATGAGACCCTTTTCCCACTGCTACCACAACCCTAACTCACAGACAAATGAAAACCTGATGAAGGATATATGACAGGACCTGTTCCACTCCCCCTCAATGACCTCAATCTATCATGAATGCAACTGGCCTGTATCATGGCAAGCAACCCAGGCAACTGTCAGTGCTGCCAATAAATCACTGCAGTCCTAAAGTTATGAGCTCCCCACAAATGTTGCCATAATTCTTGATATTCAAGTAGTCACACGCCTTAGGGTTGCAAAAGTTTTGAACGACGTTCGCTCATGTTGGTGTTATGCTCATTAGATCAAAAAGAAATGTGCCCCCTCACAGAGGAAGAAACGGGAGTAAGTTTATTGTTGCTTCATTCTTGGGGCAAAATGCCTCCTTTGTTCTCCTGCCGGTAATAAGCTGAGGCACCCACCATCATGAGAAGCATATGACAGATGCCTTTCGTTCTTAGAAGAACAGAAGGTTTTCTAAAAAGAGTGGGACTTCTGGTTCCTCTGAAGTAGTTGCCATGTAAATAGTGGCTCTTAGGTACTGCTGAAGACAGCTTTTGGTCTGTTTTGCATAAACGGCAGTGCATACGTGGGAGTTTGGCCGAGCACTATCCCTTCTAGTTATTTAATCCCATTTCTGTCTCTTTCATCCTACCCACCATAAAACACAGGCAATTTTCAGTAATGGAAAAACTTTCACATTTTAGCCACTGATTCTCTACACTGGTATTATAGTCATAATAATAACATGGTAATAATTCATTGTCACGTACATGTAGTTTCAGCTGGTCCAGCACACAGGTTTCAAGAGGCCTGAGCCCAGAAAATATTCTGTGCAGTGATAACAGCGGCCTTCCTGATGGACGGCACTGCAGTCAGTCCTTGCATCACCTCACAGTGCCTTGAAGCCTCTCTCTGTGCAATGCAGTCTCCGGAGTAATGTGTTCACTGCTTTGTTCATTCCTAACAGGGGTTCATTGTTATACTGCAGAATTTTTCATTTTTTAAGTGGAACAATGAAGAAATTGATTCTATGATGAGAAGAGGGATGCTTGTGACTATTTAATGTTTTAGTCAAATAATTTCTTTTTCTGCTTTTACATTTTAGTGACATTATGTTCCAGGAAGACAGCAGCTCTCTCGATATCCTCATCCTACATGCTGGCTGTCACTTCTGTCTTTTTGCTTCCTTCAGGATGACAGATACATTGCCGCTGAGCAAGCAGAGACTTCATATCAATCAGTCAAGTGCAGTTCTGCCTACACTGAATAAACTACACATTTATTGGCACATACCGGAATAAAAAGGCAAGGGAAAATAAGACCTAGTTTTTGAAAAAGCCTTTGCAGATGCAATGAGTGATGAGCAGAACATGCATACTGTATTAGGAACAGGAACTTACCCTGCATGTTTAAATTCTGCTTTGAAGTATGGTAGTAATAGTGTTGTGGGTGTGAAGGTCTAGGATTAGAAATAAAAAGTTTATAGGGCGGAGCTAGAGCCTTTGTTACACCAGCTGGTACCAGTATTAAAAGAAACAAGCTTTAGGGCAAAAAAACCCTTTTCTAGGTGTGAAATGTAAGTATGAAATATGAAACTAAGGAGAAACCAATTTCTCTGTTATTGACTTGATTATAACATTCAATTATGAGGAAAGAGGGCAGCAATATCTGAGAACTGAGCTAGCGGGAATACTGGTCAAATATTCCTCCTGTGATCCTGGGTTGAAATCATTATCCACAGAAATTAGCAAGGAACAATATATTTAAAATACTTGGGGGGAAAAAAATCAAAAAAGAAAAAAGCCACCAAGCATGGTCTAGTTAAAAAGATATTTGACATCTTACCCTGAAACAAAGATATACCATGAAGTCTGAAAAAATATGTAGAGTTACCACACTGTAAGAAACTGTGCTATAAGACTCAAGAGATACGATTCTTCATTTTTCCTTCTCCTCTCACTTTGGCCTTAGATTAATCATAACAGCCCACCAACTCTCCTTTTCCCAATCTCCTGGAAGGCCCATGCATGGGTATATACTCTTAACTAGAGCCCCCTGATACAGTGAGATCCACTCAAGTGCTTTAACGTTAAACATGTCTGAAAAATGTGCAGTTCAGGGCATATATTGATAGATTTGGCACACAACTCATTGTTTTGCCAAAAATATCTTGCTTCTGCTTTTATAGATAGAGGTGTTTCACTTTGCTAGAGATGTTTCTGCCCAGCAGCAGCATTTTGGTGCTCTCTTAGTTTTTGGGAGGAGTTACACAAGGGATGAAAAGACTGATGGATACACACTGCCTTATCCATGCAAATGCCAGAGCCACAGGTGGAGCTGTGCCAATGGGAAAATATCGCCCTTGAATCCTATAGCAGAAAAGGTCTTTGTGTGGGTCAAAGAAGGGATTTCACCCACCCCCTCCCTTGTATTACTACAGCTGGATAAACAGGGTTAATTTTAATGTCTCTTGTTACTCAGATCCCATTCCATATGTCCTAATTAACCCTGTCTTATTCTGGCTAAAGGTTTCTGTTAACACCTTCTTTTCAGTATTTCTTGCATGCTGAATAAGCAGTCTCATGTACAAAGCTTCATTAACATGCAAATGCCTAAGTTACACTTTGTGTCGAACTTCATTAGCATGGAAAATGCATTTCCCAGTGGGAGGTCACTTGAACAAGACTTCTTGCAATTATACAATTTTGGTGACAGCTCAATATCACATGGGTGAATACTGCAACATTTTCTCTGGTGTTTTTTTTCTTTAATGGAAAATGAATTTTCTTCAAGAATGTATTGTATGCATTTTCTCAACTTTTCTGCTGCATAAATACAGTGGCAAATATTGTTGCCAAACCAGTGAATTTGCAATTAGTTTGTGAGAATGTTCATGTAAAGTAACCACTGAACATATGAAGAACAGTTTTCTTGGACCAAATTGATGGAATATACAACAAAAATAATTTTTTCACTAGTAAATACATGTAATTTCATGTGATATGCATATCCAGTAAAATACATTTTGTTTAGATTTTGGTACTGATTTTACAAAGAGTTGAACAGAATGCTTTCAAAAAATCTTCAGTCA
>NW_010265944.1:0-4925 GCF_000690775.1 Eurypyga helias
TGATTCTATGAATATTTGTGGTTATCAAGAGGGGAAAAATAATGGGGGGGGAAGAGGAGGACAGTGAGGCTTCCAAGGCTGTTGGAGAAGTAAAGGAGAAGTGAAGTAGAAACTTAATTTGTTGGAAGACTTGTATTAGCTGTCACTGGGGTGGGGAGATGCTGAACTCTGATTGGGTTTTCTTTAAAACCAACCAGCCTGAGGTGAACCTCGGGATGGGTAGTTCACTGTGGCACAGTCTGAGCAGTCGGAAGCAGCTCTGAAGTGTCAGGAAGCCTTAACTCTGCACACAGGAATTACCACAGCCCCGGGAACTGGCTGCTGCTTGCTCAGAGAGAACCTACATAGTCTGACCGGGCATACGTGGGCTGTCTGGCAAAAGGGCTGCCAAGGTGATGGTGTTCGCTTCCGCTGCCTAGGTTTGGAAATTGCGGAATGCTGTGACTGTTCTGGTTTGTTCTCATGTATGAGATTTATTGTATAGTCCTCTCCCTTACGCAGAATTCAGTTCAGTGGAAATAGTTTATTGCCCCTAGGAGGAAAGGCCACGCTGCATTCTTTTTAATTTCTCTTAGGAATGCCATAAGCTGTCAGCTGGGGGTAGACAGCAATCGGGGGAAGAAGGACCCTTTTTGTACATGCAGCTCTCATGACTGCAGAAACATAGATGGCAAAAATGCACTCACCTTTGAGTCAAAGTGGTTGAAGTCAAACTTTACCATAAGGCTTTGGGGGATTTCACTCTGTGGGTGCTGGAGTTCTAGAGAAGCTCAAAAAGCAACTTTTTTTTTGAGCAAAATACATTCCCTCTCGGCTCATTTCTTCCCACTCGTTTGCAGTTTTGTCTGGGGTACTTCTGGTAGAGCTCTGGAGGGCCTGCTCGGGAGATCTTCAGTGATTGGGATGTATGACCTGTCTCATAGATGATGCTGACTTGTGCCCTCAGCGACTGTTACTTCTGTATTAGATCTTGACTGTAGCCGTCAGATAGTGTGATAATCAGAGATGGTCGAGAAGAGCAGTTCCAAGGGACAGAAGATGAGCCAGATAGCAGAGGATTTCTGTGGACTCCTCCAGAGAAAGCCAAGTGACCAGGTCGTGGTCCGGAAACGCCATGTCCAGTCGACCACGCTTTCCACCTAGCACAAACTGCTTGTGGATTGAAGCGACCAGAACTTCCAGCCAGGAGAGTTCACTGTTCCAACAGAGGCCGTCCGTAGGTGTGCCTGCTGTTTTACAAAATCTGAATGCCACGTGACTTGAAATGTTCAGGTTAGGAGATGTCCTGTAGGGAAGAAAAGAAGCTTAAAGGTTGAGTGGGCCTGTAGCCTGCGTTGGGTTGGAAACAGGACGGGAGGGGGATCTCCTGCCGTCACCCACAGCATCCCCATGCCCAGAGCAAACTGCTGTAGCCTCACACCGTGCCAGACGGTTTGTCTAAACCTCCTTAGGCAGGCTGTTTGAGCGCTTAGCTCCTCTTGTTTTTCAGGCAGCAAACCCAACCAAACCAAGCTCCCTTGGCTGCCGTTTGAAGTCGTTACCAGCAGTCCAAGTCCTGGTGTAAGCTGGTCAGCTCCCCTCGTCACGCCAGAAACCCTCCCCGAAGCGTGACAGTTGATGTAATTCCGAGCGTGCTCACCCCTCACGGAACACGCTGCGGGTCTTTCTGGTTTTGCACACAGGACGTGGCTTTTGGGGTCTTCTAATATTTTTTGTTGTTTTCCTCTCCGTTCGGTGCACGCCTCTGTTGAAATACGTGTCCCAAGCAGGGCGCAGCCCGCCAGCTTGCACCTCAGCGGTGCCGAGCAGCGTGGCAGGATTACCTCACGCGTCTCACACCGCCATCCCATTTGCAAAGCCCCGTGGGGCGTTAATTCTCAGTAATGGTACGACACTGCTGATTCACGCTCGTCGTCTGATCCATAACCACCACCAGATCCTCCGGGCAGAACTCTTCCTCCTCTTCACGGGAGCATCCGCTTGTTCTGTTTGCCCTCAGTGAATTATATTTGATTTATTTTAGATTGTTTCTCTTAATTTGTAACCAGGAGTGGGTTTCCAGCTCTTTCCTTCAAGTGCTTACAGCTCTTCCCAGTTCTAGTGTTACTTGCTAAGGCTTAAGGGAATTATCTCTTCCCTCTCTCAAGTCGTTAATGGAAATGATTTGAATGATACCAGACTCAGAACAGGCTTCTGCAGGTTGGATGCTGCTTCCATTTTGATGGGGAGTCATGGGTCACTGTCGCTGGGATTTACGTCCAGGTTGTGCATCTGCCTACAGTGGTGTCGTATAAATGAAGTCTGTAGAAATCCGTGAATTACAAGTCTGGCCTGGTTTGAGAAATAGGGTTGAAAACCACCCAGTTTCATCCTGTGAAGATGTCCCTGTGAGCGTCAGCTCTTGGCGTATAGCGATGGCTCTCGGGCCCATCTGGACTCAAAAAGGCTTTTTTCCTCTCCTCTCTGACAACTGAATTGTGCTGCCTCCTGGTTTTTATAAATGAGGTTTCAACCTGGATAAAGTTAAACACTTTTAGTCAAATTCAGTAAATGTTCACGTGTCTGGGCTGGTGAGGAGGAGTTTTCGGTTGTGTTCACACCAAGTGTGATCGTCCTTTCATGAGTCCCGACTAAATGAATAGGTTTTATACAAGGTATTAAAATAAACCCCAAACCAGCAACAGAAAAACCAACCAGGCATTCCGATGTTCTTTCGGTAGCGCTCGGGGGGAAGGTGTGAAGGGAACCCTTGACCTCCGGTGTGCTGACGCCATTCCTGTCCCCTTCCCAGGTCCATCGCAACAGCCTGGTGCGATGCAGCTGCGATGTGAACCCTGCCTGTGCTCTCTGTGGCACTCGGAGCGCGCCGACTCCGGAAATCCAGTACGACGCCCCTTTGCTGGAGCGCCTCTCCCAGCTGGACTCCTGTGTCCATCCTGTCCTGTCCTTCCCAGACGGTAAGCGCCGCGTCCACCAACCTGCCGGGGGTGTTGTCAACAGATGGGTTACAAGGGATGCTTGGATGCGGTCTGGAGCCTGCTCCTCCATCCCGCGCTTCCAGAGGAAGTGCACATCTGCTTGGGAACAACCAGGCTTGTTCATCTGCAAGTATTTTGGGGAGTGGAGAGTTTGCTGGAGCGGAAAAGTCTGGGAAAGCATTTCACCTGAAGGCTGCTCCGCTAGGAATGCGTGTTACAGGAATCTGACCTGGAGCCTCACTCAGGCTGGAGAGACAGTGCCTGTGAGTCTGTACTGGGCCCGAGGTCTTCACCGGCATCTTTGTGGCTAAAAACCCCTTGAGAAATACGTGCTTCCGCAGAGTTTATTCATCTGTGTAAAATGATTTGTGGATTGGTTTAAGTCACAGGAAATTTCTTTTGACCTTGTAAGGAATTGTAAGTGATCTCCCGTGGTTCAGAGGGTGCATTAAGGAGGGATGTTCCCGTTATGACACTCATCTCCCTGTGGTACAGACTCGGGGTTAATCATTAAGAGGAATAGCTAACCAATCCTGAGTGGGGTATTCACGGGTTTCATGTTTAGGAACTTTTCCCAAGGGAAAAGAAGTAGTTTCCAGAGTCTCTTGCTTCCTAAGCTGCCAGATTAAATACAAGCCTGTTCTTTGACCAAAAACTCTTGGCTTGCATGAGCTTGGTGTCCATCTGCCATCTTTTTCCTCTGATGATAAAGTACAGGACCACAAAATATGGGAATCCATAGGGCCAGCTAGTAAGTGGATCACAGCGGTTCCTTTCCTCGGTAGGAGTGCCTGGCTGCTTGAGGTGTAAACACTGTTGTAATGCTGGGCCAAGGTGCTTCTCCTGAGGATGGACAACGGTCGGTCCAGGTTAAGACACTGGGCTAATGCGTGGGTTTGGGTTTAAATTCCGAGTTTGGGTTTAAATTCCAGCTTTGCACAAACTTCACATGACAGTGGGACATGCATGG
This sequence comes from Eurypyga helias, assembly GCF_000690775.1. Lineage (NCBI taxonomy): Eukaryota > Metazoa > Chordata > Aves > Eurypygiformes > Eurypygidae > Eurypyga > Eurypyga helias. The sequence continues at coordinate 3,949 of NW_010265944.1, forward strand.
AGTGTCTGGGTGCAATTAATCTGGCATCTATCACCAGCAGTGTATTTAAAACAGCCTAAAATAGTAAATTGGTGCTATTTTTAACACCTAAATCCCTCCCCTCGCACAGACCCGTCTCTTAAGGAATGCTGAAGGAACTTAACGCACTTAAGTCCGGCAGCAGAAATGTATTTCCTGGTCTCACAGGGCTTGGAATCCTCTGTCTGCAGTGTTAAATTTGATGTCCTAGAAGGGGTGAGAAGACCTGTTGTGCACTATTGCAGGATGGCCACTGGGCAGATTATCTCATCCCATCTCCACTTTCCGTTTTCTTTGGGTCCGCTGCAGCCAGCTCATGTGGGAAAAGATCCGTTCTGGCTGTGTGACGTGAAAACCTTTGGGTTTAAAACTGTAGGGCGTAGAGCTTAAAACACCGTTAGAGAAAGACCCGTTCCCCTCCTCCCTCCCTCAGATTAACTTTGATTATTCGCTAATGCTTGATGTCGTTTTGCTGGGGTGGCTGCTGGGGGATGGGGACGCTTTTCTATCCAAACATGAAGCCAGGGAGCGTGTTCAGGCAGGGAAATTGCTCTGCCTGATGCTGTTAGTCTGCATCGAGGTGTCTCCCTGCCTGTATGAATCCAGGTTGCCGTTGGTGCTCCTCCGTGGTTATTTTGGGGGCTCACCTTGAAGGCGAATTGGCTGGGTCGATGGGCAGAGGCTCAGTTAAGCCTTTCCAGAGGGGCTTGTGGATGGAGCCTGGCCTTGGAGCTGTGAGCATGTGCTGACTTTCACTTTGAGCCTGTCTCTCCAGGGCTCCTCCGGTGCCAGCAGCCGGGGATCTCCGATGCAGTTTGCCAAGGGCAAAACAGCCAGGCGCCGCAGAAGGAAAAAGATCATTTATTCTCCTGGCAAGCGGGACCCGGGCATCACGGCTTTTAACCCCTTGCACTTCGCGAGGGCTTTGTCCCCTTCCTTCCAGGGTGTTTTTTTTTTTT
>NW_010265945.1:0-9170 GCF_000690775.1 Eurypyga helias
GGCGTGGGGATGGGCGTGGGGTGGCGTGGGCATGGGGGGGAGATGGGAATAGCATGGGCATGGGGCGGGGGGTTGTAGGCAGGGGATGGTTGTAACATTGGGAAAACGTTGGCGTGGGGAAGGGCTGGGCGTAGACATGGGCTTGGGCATGGCACGGAGGGGAGCTGGGCATGTGTACGGGCAAAGGCATGGCATGGGGCATAGGCGTGGGGCAGGGCTGGGCATAGACGTGGGAATAGGAATGGCATGGAGAAGAGGTGGTCATGGCCATGGCATGGGGAGGAACTGGTCACAGGCATGGCATGCCATAGGCATGGAGAGGACATGGTCATGACCATAAGCTTGGGCATGGCATGAGGAGGAACTGGGCATGGGCATGGCATAGGCATGGAGAGGAGGTGGTCATGTCCATAGGCATGGGGAGGAACTGGTCACAGGCATGGAGAGGACATGGTCATGGAGAGGACACGGTCATGGCCATAAGCTTGGGCATGGCATGGGGAGGAACTGGGCACAGGCATGGAGAGGACGTGGTCATGGCCATAGGCATGGGGAGGAAATGGTCACGGGCATGGCATGCCATAGGCATGGAGAGGACATGGTCATGACCATAAGCTTGGGCATGGCATGAGGAGGAACTGGGCATGGGCATGGCATAGGCATGGAGAGGAGGTGGTCATGTCCATAGGCATGGGGAGGAACTGGTCACAGGCATGGAGAGGACATGGCAGGGGGGTTGGAACTAGATGATCTTTAAGGTCCCTTCCAACCCTAACCATTCTATGATTCTATGATTCTATGATTCTATGACCATAAGCTTGGGCACGGCATGGGGAGGAACTGGGCACGGGCATGGTATAGGCATGGAGAGGAGGTGGTCATGGCCATAGGCATGGGGAGGAACTGGTCACAGGCATGGCATGCCATAGGCATGGAGAGGACACAGTCATGGCCATAAGCTTGGGCATGGCATGGGGAGGAACTGGGCACAGGCATGGAATAAGCATGGAGAGGAGGTAGTTATGGCTATAGGCATGGGCATGGCATGTGGTAGCATGGACATGGGGTGGAGCTGGGCAAATATACGGTCATAGGCATGGCATGGGCATGGCACAGACATGGGGAGGAGCTGGGTATGGGCATGGGCAAGGGCACAGACATGGGCATGACACAGTCATGGCACAGGCATGGGGCAGGGGTGGACACAGACATGGTCATGGGGAGCAGATGGGTATGAGATGGGGATGGTCATGCCATTGTCATGGCAGACATGGGGAGAAGCTGGGCATGGCACAGGCATGGTACAGAGATGAACCTAGCCATGGCCATGATATGGTCATGGTATAGCCATGGGGCAGGGGTGGACATAGATGTGGGCATGGCATCAGGAGAAGCTGGGCATGGGCATGGCACGAACATGGGACATGGGAGGACATAGGCATGTGCATGGAATGTACACAGGGAGGAGCTGTGCATGGGCATGGAAAGAAGATGGTCATGGCCGTAGGCATGGGGCATGGCATGGCATGGCATAGGCATGGAGAAGAGATGGGCATGACCACCGGCATGGCATGTGGTGGCATGAACATGGGGAGGAGACAGGAATGGGCATGGACATGGGCATGGCATAGGCATGTGGCAGGGGCGGACATAGATATGGGCATGGCACGGCATGGACATGGGGAAAAGAGAGTCATAACGAAGGTGTGGGTATAACATGGGCATGGGGAAGGGATGGACACGGGACAGGCATGGGGAGGGGATCGACATAGACATGGCATGGGGAGGACGTGGATGTGGCATTGAGAGGGGATGGGCATGGCATGTAGAGGGGACAGACGGGCATGGCATGGACATAGGTATGGGCATGGCCATGAGATGGACTGGGTGGGGATATAAGCATTAGAGAGTAATAAAGAAGGGAAAGGATGTGATAGGTCTGGGCTCAGGTTGAGCATAGGCATTGAATAGTCATGGGCATAAGACAGGGTGGGCATTGGTTTCAGCATGTGAATGCGATGGGGATCTGGATGGGACGAGGATGGGATGGAGAGCTGCCTCTGGTGGTGCCTTCATGTCCTGGCCCTGGTGAGTCTGACTGTCTTCCTGGGGTTGGGTGGGCTCCAGCGTCAGCACATGTGGTGCGGAGGGAAAACCTCTGTTCTTCCCTTGTCCCTAGTTAGGCAACTTGCATAATGTCTTGCTTTTGGGATCAGGAAACATCATCTACAGTGATGTCTTCATTTATTATTATTATTATTATTACTACTACTACTACTACCACCACCACCACTACTACTACTATCACTACTACTACGTAATTGTGTTCTTTAATAATTAAGATCAAATTCTCAGGAAGAAGGACTGCAAAATTTCAGTTGCATAATTTAAGGTTACTTCTTTGGGAGGAAGATCAATGCTATCAGTTTCTGTCTTTTAAATATTTGTGGGGTTTTGGGTTTACTTTGGTTTGGTTTGGTTTTAAACCGTAGTGACGGGAAATTCAGGCTATTTAGTGCTGCTATTCAGCATGGTCTGAAGGAAGAAAGGGTTGTGGTGTTGCTACGTGTCAGGGCCTGCCACTGCTTCACTGCTTGACCTTGGGCAAGTCCCTGATAATTTACCCCTGCCAGGCTTCATCGTCTGTTGCCATTTCCACTCAGCCTATCATTTTCTCATTCATCAAATAATCACATTTCTCTGTTTCAAGTCCCTCCTCAAAATTTACTCTTACAAAACTTTTCAGCAACAGCCTCTACATGGCTTATGCTGGCATCACAAATCTTGGAGTGATACCGGATTAGGCCCTAAAACTGCACTGTAAGAGGAGTGCTGAACATAATGGACTGCAGTACTTCATGCAGTGCTTTGAGCTACATGGGAATTGTCCTCCTCATGGCATACCTTTAAATCAGCCAGGTGCAAGCCTGCTATGTGCTGCCTTTTTTTTTTTTCCCCCTTGTCCTAAAATTTCCAGCCTTTGTGGAAAGCAAGAGGGAAGATTGTGTTTTATTCCAAATGCAGAAATCAGGGTAAAAAGGCACACAGCACATCAGAACATAATCTTAAACAGCAGAGTTCTCGACATAAAGGTCTGCTTTGCAAAATAGCTGTTGCTGTTCACTGTTTTTTCAGTCATACATATTAGAAACGAAATAAATTTGCATTGGCCTTATTGTCTCTGGAATATATTCCACATCAGGAACCTAGATTCTAGACAAAGGTAATTTAGGTCTCTGGAAGGGCAAAGTTTAATTGAGAAATATATATATTGTTAGGAATAGATCTCATCCAGATTCAGTGGTAATTGTATAAGCCTTTCAAAAATCATACAGTATGCAAGCTTCCAAAATTTCTGAACAAGAAACATTTTCATTTAAATGCCAAGAGGCAATTTTCCCTCTCTTGTTCAATACTAAATCAGTCACATGAGCAGTTTGCATTTGATTTGAGAAAGGAAATGGAACATCTTCACTTCCAATTGCATATAACTTCTGCTTTTTCTTGTTCTTAGTGCTCTTACTTGTTTGCGGTACTTTCCTGCAGTTTTGAAACTCTTCCATTTGATCTGCCTGTTCACTTCAGTCATTTACTTATTTATTTGTAAAACTTCAGCAACGTCATTAAAAGAAACCCAGTGAACCCAAGGGTGGAGTAGAATACTGTTTGTTTGAATTCTGGTTGGTTTATCCAAGTTTAACAGATCAGCACTGTTTCTGTAATTGGCCTTTCCCTGTTAACTGAACTAGATAATGATGCTCCTGGAATAAAGAGGAAAAAAAAAACCCCAAACACAGTAGTAATTTGATGGGAAAAAAATTACTTTGCTTAGGAAAATCCCCCTGCTTGAATTCACTGTCAATTACTGTGGTTGCAGAAGTGTCCCACATACCCATTTGGAGCATATTTTATGAAGATTTACATTTCAAAACGTCACCTGCCATATTGGGCCGGGGTCCTGCACCGCGATAGCTTTGCCCAGCTGAAATTCTCCTTGCAAACAGAGACTGTTAAGTCAAACTCTCTTCCAAATAGCGTTTTTGCAGGATTTGTAAAGAAGCTACGTCTGTGGAACAAGAAGGTGATTGAAAAGACTAATGCATGAGCCTATTAGACCTTGTGTGCTAGGAGACAAGGAGAGCAAGTCCTGGAGCTGCCGCTTAAATTAGCACTTAATAGTCCTGATGTCGGGTTGTGTTTCCATATTGACATTTGCTCCAACGAAACAATGAAAACACCTATCGTCAAGTCCCCATTCATCAAGCAAAAAAAGTAGCAACATCTGCTGTGGTCAAAGGTTTCTGGCTGAAGATGTTCAGCAGCAGAAGTGTCTTCGGTTGGTTAGGGAAGCCCTTTGCCAAGAGGTGCTGCACGAGTTGACAACCACTGCTAAAGAGTTTTGAGGTTTTTTTCCTGCTTCCAGGAGAGTAATCCAGAGGGAAAACCTCATATATTTTAATCAATGGAAGTGAAACCGTTTGCCTTTCAGAGACTATAAAATAATACACACCCCAGGGTTCAATGCTCTTTTTTACTCCTCCAGAACATTCTTAAGGGGAAATCGCTCTTTTCTTGATGAATGTGCAATTCAAATGTAGAAATATGCCATTCTTCATGCTTTCTCCATAGGGAGCAAAATGATTTCTGTAATTAAACCCTTTTTGCCAACATTTCCTGATGAGAATAGCTTTTTTTTTTTTTTTAAGACAAGGGGAAAAAGCCATGTACAAAAGGGTTTGCAAAACCAGGTCTGGAGGGTTTGACCTTTAAGCCTCTATTTGAATTAGTCATTTTGGCTTAATGAGGATGAGGATGAGGCATGTGAGTAGGGACTGCAGCTTAAGTTTCCAATCAGGCACTGCTGAAAGGACATGGCCGCAGGACAAAAGCAGATACGGGTACCAATGCTAATGTTAGTCTAGCTATGAGGGATGACATTAGCCCTGAAAACACACAGCCCAGTCTTCAGTGCACTTTCGCAGTCCCAACCGTTTAGTTAGATCCCTGTCGGGCTCATGTTGAAGCCTGTACTATGGCATCACTGCTGCACTGGTTCCCATGGTAGCTAGATCGAAAAAATCCAGCTTCTCTGGCATATATCAGGCTGTCATGGGCAGTGTAGACAAAAGTGGAGTTAAATAAGAGGTTAAGCATATGTGTGAGCTTTTGTAGGTCTCGGACCTGAAGTCCACAACATGTTCCTTGTCACAGCAGAATGCACCATGAACTCATGGTACTCGGTGATCAGGATATGGGACAGAGGTTTTGGCCACCTGCACAGTTGAGGGTTGAAACTGCATCCCTGTATGATGGATGACTGGGTTAAACCACAGCTAGATGCAGAGCTGCGTCCTGAAGTTCCCACTCTGACTTATGCCTCTCTGCCAAAGCTCTTGCGCAAGGTGGTGGTGAAAAATCACAGGGGCTCTTTATGAAGAGTAGGATTTCTCTCCTCTTCGTCCTCATTCCAAAGATGTCCATAGCTTAACTCAGTCCTCATTGATGCAGGGAGATGTCTGCACATGGTACCACTGTCATGGTACCACGAGGTAGACTCTAGAGTGGGGATGGAGAAGTGTCATCCCTTGTAAGGGTCTTTTATTAGCTGATTTTTATCAGGATCCTAAAGGCTGGAGGGGGTCATTCTATCTTGACTGTGCCTTTCTCAGTGGATCTCAGGGCTTAAGAAGGAGAGAACTAAGCATCTGCCCACAGTACTGGCTCTTACACCCTTCTTTTCCTTGTTTGCAAAGCACCAGTGTCTGTTGTCATACCTGGGAAATCAGCGGAGGCATATGACCGAGCTGAGAGTCTGCTCCGACTGCTTACTCAGGAAAAGTTTCCATCAAGTGAATTGGACATTTGCCTGAGTGAGTGTTACAGGATTCAGCCCATATGCTTCTCAGCTCTCATATTTGCATAGCGCAGAATATGCTTACAGTACAGTGCCAATAAAACAAAACTATATACAGTAAGCACAGAAAAATCAAGAGCACAGTTAAGACCATTTACAAACAGCAGCTGAGCCCTGCAGCTGACATCCAGCATATAACACTGTCAGAGACCATGCTCTGTTGTGAGTAATATGTACAAGATAATTATTTATAGGCAATTAGATGGAAGGTCCTGTAAGTGTATAGGTATCTATTCTCCCTTCCCTAAGACTATTATTTTCATTTTCCCTATGAATTATTTATATTTTAACTCTGTAAATGTGTCTTTTTTTTTTTTTTTAAACTACAGAAAGCGTTTCAGGAGGCCGCTTTCGTGGAAGACACGTGTTCTTCAAGTAAGTGCTCTGGTATTGTGTAAACATGCTGTATATACCATATGTGGCCAAGTTCAAACGAGATACTAATTCATTCATTCTAATGAAGTAGAACGAGGATTCTTATGTCTCCGGAAATTCCACTGATGTCCTATGAAGCAGGAAGATGATGTGCATCAAGAAGGTGCAGATCATGTCAAGAAGAGTATAAATTGCCCAGGGGATAAAATTACACCTTTTCATAGACATATTTTTCTCTCTAAAAATTTAAAGCATGGGGTTTTTTTTAATCTGTGGGATAAAATAGAATATTTCTTAATCCACAGTACATGATAAAACAGCCACAAACAACTGTAATATAATACATCTTCAGTACAACTGGCCATAGGTATATTAGAAGAACCTCTAAACAATGATTACCCTATTACCACACTATGACTTCACATCCAATTTTGCTCACCTCACTGTATAAAATGGATGGAATAGAATGGATGGAATACTTTTGTATTTTTAATAATAATGAAATGTTCAGGATTTGATATAGAAACCTGGCTATCAAGGTAATGGGTACCTCTAAGAGCCTATTTAGAATAGCTATGCGAATGGGAATTGCTGTTAAATTGCAATGAAATACTGTAGCGTATCAAACAATATTTGAAGTCAAATAAAACTTGGAAGCCCAATCTGCACTCATATTCAAGTCATAATCTCATCGTGAAGGAGAATTCTTCTGATTAAATCTGCTGTTTTAGACAACTGTGTGATATCTCCTTATTCTCCAATAAGGCCACCTGTCTTAGAATCATAGAATCACAGAATGGTTTGGGTTGGAAGGGCCCTTAAAGAACATCTAGTTCCAACCCCCCTGCCATGGGCAGGGACACCTTCCACTAGACCAGGTTGCTCAAAGCCTCATCCAGCCTGGCCTTGAAGACATCCAGGGATGGGGCATCCACAGCTTCTCTGGGCAACCTGTCCCAGTGCTCCCCACCCTCTCTGTGAAGAATTTCTTCCTGATATCTAATCTAAACCTTGACTAACTTTATATGACTTACTCTTGATTTATGCCTGTGCAACAGCAAAATTAGTATGAGTGGTCCCATTCCCATACTACATGCTCTCTGGAAATGAAAACCCAGTTATTTCTCTCATAGACAGCGCCAGTCTTACTAAAAGAAGAGGTCTGAACTGGAGACACGTCCTTTCCCCTTTAAAGAATGACCTGTGAGTCAGCAGAATACAGCCCCCACTTCCCCAGGACCTTCACTTCAGGCATCTCCTTTCCATGCCCTGAACCAACTGCGGACCTTTGAGATGGCAAAGCAAGCACATTATGGTACGATTACGGAGCAAAGGTGAGCTTGTGCAATGGCACAGCAGATCTGATTACGATTACCGTCCCTCACACACATTTTCATCTCTTGTTAATCTCTCAGGGCTCAACCAAGAGCCCATCTCGATGAATCCTCACCAGAGAAGCAAAGAGCATCAACATTACCTCTTCCCCTGCCTGGGCTGCCTCCACCAGCAGACCCATCACCGCACACGAACAGGGGGCAATCGAGCTCTGGTCCCGCTTTCTGCTCTGTCCTCCAGATAAATTGTGTTAGTTTACTGGCAAAATCTAGTTCGTATTATGGTTTGCACTTCAGAGTCAATACGGATATGGAAGAATAAGCTGAAATATATGCCTTGTGCATCATTAATAATAGCGTAGCCTCTCCGTAGCTACGTGACAATTCCCAAACACTTTATTTAATAGTAAGCAATTTATCATGTCTTCTGTATCACGACCAAGTAGTTCAGTATCCCAAATTTACAAGAAACTCTATTCTCTGCCTATCTGTACTGCTTATATCAAGGCAGACCAACAGTCTGAGTGCTAGCTTTCAACTCGGAAAATCCAGGTTCATTTCCCTGTTATAGCAAAAAATGATCTAGGCTTCAGTTTCCTGTATATAATATACAGATAAAAGTACTTCCTCAGTTTATCAGATGTTGCGAGGATAAATGCATTAAAGACTGTAAGTCCCACCAATACTACAATCGCCATAATTATCTCAAATGGATACACGTAGTGCAAGTACAGCGATATTTAATGCATACCCTATGCGTATAAACCACGAGTAAGGGCTGATACAAACACAAACCGTGCTAAGGAGTTAAAAATGGTGCTTACTTGCATGCTCTTCCCTGGCTTACGCTCCATTAAAGTTTGTGTATCAGGGACCAGCTTCAGCTCTCAATCACTGATGGGCCACACCTGCTGAAGTCAGTGGTTTTATCCCAGTCGCACACTCATGGAGGCAGGAGCCCATTGTCTGGGCTGAGACACTCAATCTGGAAGAGAAAGAACAAAAGGGCTCCAGTGTGTGAAGTCATTCATTACAACTCGGAATGAACAAGGAAATCAGTGGGGTTGCTGGAGGTTAAGCAAGGGCAGAAATTGGTCTTTTATCATTAAAATGTCATAGAAAAAAAAAATTATAAAAGCAACAGATCTAATCCTGCACATCTCTACTCACAATTCTTGCCTTTACTCATGGCAAGGGGTCACAAAGGAACGATCATGGACATTTTCAGCACCAGATGCAAAATTCATTTATAAAAGAATTTCATAAGCAAGCAACTTCTTTTTCCTAGAATGGAGCTCCAATGAAATTTTGATATGACCTTCATGTACTTCCAGATAAAATAAGATTATTTGGATTGCCATCCTACATAAAGTAAATTTTCTACAGTAACTTTGAACACAGAAACACGAGAACATCCCTCAGAAGTCAGTGAATATTTTTGAAGATTGGACCTGTTTGTTTTTTTTTTAAGAGAAACATTTGAGTGGAAGAAAAGAAAGACGGTTGATTACAAAGTTTTCAATACTGAAGGTGCATTGGATTATGGG
>NW_010265945.1:9191-25113 GCF_000690775.1 Eurypyga helias
AGCAGCATCTGCACTCATTTTATTGTACTGGCTACCCTTAGCTGTCGTGACCTTATACACAGCATCAAGAGCAGGAGATGCTTTCATAGCTATCCTACAAATTTAAATAAAATTGTAAGTGATGCTGTTTCTTTCAAATATGCATTGAGTGACATTACTTTTGGAAACTTATTATTCTCTCCTTTTCAGGACTGCCCAGCACTGCAGTCAGCATCTACAATCATCCGGAGTTCTGATAAACGCAGCAGTGAGGACAACGCGAAGAATCCTTGCTGATCAACAGTTCTTCAAGCAGGAAATTGGGCTCAACCGAGGGCCCCCCTCACACACACACACATACACTTTGCTGTGTGATTTTGATAACAACTGCAGCTCAGTTTTGCCCTCCTATCAACTCTGCACATGATAATCCTCTCAACTATGGCATTTCACCTTTCTCTTCCCTTACACTCCCCATCTTACATGACAGCATACCAGGTGCCAGAGGATGCCACAAAAATTACCATCTAAGGCTAAATTAAATAAGTGGTTGATCCTATACTCAATCACGAGCCTAACAGGGACCAAACAGTCCAAAACCTGAACTTTTACTGTTCCCCACCACTACTAAACCCCAGAGGGGGGTTGCAGAGGTCGAATCTTTGCTGTAGCATTTTCACATTTAGCGACTACAGCTTTAGAGAGTGATGTTTAAGTGGTGGGTTTAGGATTCAGTAGACAGTATATTTTAAAACGGGTCTTTTTTCTTCTTTGTAATCCCCAGATATAGGCTATGTTGCCTGTTAGGCTTGATCATGCCTGATCCAGCCATTTTCAAGAGTGCAACTGGGTCAGAGGATGAGTTCAGTCATTTGCAGGATGAGAGACTACAGTCTTAATATGCTATTTAATTTATCCTATTGGGCTGGGTAAAGAAAACCATCAGAAAAGGTTTCATGAGCCTATTGGGTCGGATTAAGAAAAGCCACATGAATGCCTTTAAATGACAATACACAAAGGAGTAATGGAGCTAGTGACATATCTGCCTTCCTTTTCCTTTCCCTTTTGAAGCAGAAGCTACCCCAGTTTTCTGTGAATCTACTGTAGACAGCACAGGACTTAAATCTCACACCTTCAAAACAAAGTAAGGTACTTCACTTACTTTTCCTCTACAACTCTCTGCAGAAGTGCCTGACACATGACATCTGCTAATGAGGGTCATAATCCCCCCATCCTATAACCCCATACTAGTAGTGCTTAGACCCGACGGCCTCTTTTCCTAAGGAAATAAGGCTTTTACAGGAGTGCTGTCTGTCCATCTGGCTCCCCATCTGTCAATCCTGCACCCAGCAATATATTCTGAGCCTGGTGGCTAATTTCACCCCATTCTCCAGAGGGGCAGAAGCTTAAAAGATATAAATATCCCACATGTTTTATGAAAATCGGTGATGCGGGAGAGAACGACAAAGCCCAGCTCTCTGGAGTGAAAGGCGGTGTTATAAACTCGTTAGCTAATTGCTTGGCTCGGGCTGCCAGCTGGCCAGTCAGCACGTGCAAACTGGCCAGCTCAGCTACCTGTTAGTGACTTCTTGGATCTTCACATAACGCATCTGGCCAGCCAGGAAAGGAGGAGAGACCTTTGCAGAGGGAATGTGTATACCAGGGAAGCCAAAAAATGGAAATGAAGACCTGACGAAGGCTGAGGTCAAAGAGAAAATGATGTTATTGAAGTGGAGAAGCAAAGAACGGATGGAGTGTATGATTTTGTGGGGGAGAGATTTGAGATTTAGATTGCTAATAGAGCAACTTTGTCCTGGGCTGGAGGACAGGGTTGGATTTGCCTACTCCAGTGAGGACTTCCCTTCTCTTTTATCTTCAGAGCCCAAGAACAACCACTCTGGTTAAAAGTAAACATCCCCATAATCCTATACCTTGTTCCAGACGGTTACCAATTGATAGTGATTAAGGAAAGAGGAGAAAACGAGGACATGGACAGAGAACAACCTATGGAAAAAGCCCTACTATTCCCTCTCAACAGCCAATAATCAGCCATCGGAAAACAAACTGGATTACCTACCAAAATTTAAAACACTCAGTAAAGGCATGCAGTAAATTTGCTCAGGTGTCAAAGTCAGAGCAGCCAGTATCCAAACCTCTGGTGTGGGAATTTCCCTGGCAAGGTGATGTAAGTGGCAGCGGAGCTGCCCGGCTCACCGCCGTGTTCAGCTGGCAGGCACGATGTTCAGGAGAGAATTATTACCCGTGGTCTGACAGTGGAGAATGAAAACCTACTTCTGGCTCGGTCCTACCAGCAGTTCAGCAGATCCCACTGCCATTCCTCTTTCAAATATATTTTGTCACTATTTAGTACCATTCCACTCCCAGAACACCCTGTTCTCCCCATTCTCCCCCTTCCTCCTCTATCCCTTACATTCCCTTCCATGCTAAATGAATGTTCACCCATAGCATAAAACATAAAATGAAAACATTCAGCACAGACACCTAAAAAAATCAGCTGAATTCAGGATTTCCAGTGTCAGATGATAAAGCGCCCAGGCTAACCTACTGATAAAATATGTGGTAAGCAAACTCTGTGATCTACACAGATAGCTTAAGCTTCTGCACTGCTAATTGCTATTACAACCTTAGGCTAATATTTGAGCCTTTCTTTTGAGCAAGGATGTGTAACAATTAGATTACAGGATTTGGGGCATTACAAAGAGCGATAAAAGCAGCAGTTTCGTCATGGTATGTGGTATTTTGTTTACATAGAGATAATAGCAGTGATGATAATAATAATATTAATAACTACTCTCTTTAGGCCCAAATTCTGATTTCAGGCACATCAGATCTGGAATAAACCTCTTGCGTACAACACAGCTATCCCAAATTTATGTGGGATGAAGCATGCAGATCTTTGGTCAGGGACCATTCTGTTGTCGTTGAAGAGCCCAGCATGGTGTATGATGAGCTCTAGCTTCTACTCACAGTAGTAAATAGCGAGCCAACATTTCTGAAGCAGGGCCTGAACCTGGATATTTCTCCGTTCTTGTGTCCGGAGCATCACTAAGAGCTCTGATGGCATCTGTTGCACCCTGGCCCTGATGAATGCGTAACTGTAGCAACGAAAGGGACCTGTGGGTTTTTAGCTCTCTCTGATCCTTATGCTTTCCTCTTCCTCTCCAAATGTATGTGCATATGTAAAAACACAATATGTTTGAATACAGTGATAATGCATAGCATGGAAAAGAAACAAACGCTAAACTACAGAGAAAAAAACGGTTCATTATAGCAGCATGTCAGATTTAATACATGTTATGTTTTAGTGTGCCTGGGTCAACGTCTTTAAAACTTTCTACAGTGCATTAAAAAGAAAAGGCATCTTCATGCGCATATTTTTAGGGCATGTTTTTCTATTTCACACTGGGGTTTTTTATTTCTTCTGCTAGGCACCCAAGGGAAAAAAAAAAATCACCCCATGTCCGTAACAACAGCCAGCTATTCTGATGAACCATAGGTTTCTTTGCCTCAGAAATAAGTCAGCTTACACAGCTGAGCATTTAGCCCCTGAAATTTTGCTGCTGCTGAGATCCTGGAAAATAAATTACAAACTCCACCCCATCCTCCCCCGCCAAAAGTAGAAATTGAGATTTTGCCCTGCTTTAGACACTAAAATCAATTTTTCAACTATTTACCACCAGTGTCCTGGAAGACGGTATCAGTTCCACAAAGCAAAGCAAATGTGTGTATCCACTAAGGAATATTAAAAGTACTATTACAACATTAAAAAATAAACATATCTGCTAGCAGTGTATTTAAAATAACTCCCAACAGCTGAAAATCTGGTCCCACAGTCACACACAGCAAACAAGCAAAGCAGCTTAACAACAAAAGACAAGTTTCCTTGTTTCAGCAAGCCCTCATTCCATGTTTAGTCTATCACAGACATATAGGAAACCTAAAAGCAGGCAAAGTACCCAGATAGGATGATATTTTTTCTTACCCATAGGCAACAAGCTCCTTTAAGAGAACTGCATCCTGCAGACTGTCGATAGTTGGTTGAAAACTTGAAAAACAGGTTTTAAGCACAAACTCTTTTGAGAATTGGATCCAGACTCAAGAGGCTAAAAGCATCACTTGAAACAGCCGGTTTAATTTATTCAAATAAAAGCCACATAGCTCAAGGACAGGTAAGATGGTAAATAAGCCATCGCCAGCCTCTTCTTGGCACAAAAAGGGACCGTGAAAAGCCTGCATTAAGGTAGATCTCTGCGTAGGAAATGAAGGAGCCTCAGGTATAGACATTTGATTTATTTTTTCTGAGTGTGGCACAGGGGAGCGTGCACTGGCTCAACCTGTTGTAATCGAACATGTAGGTTGCTCGCTGTTGCGATGATATTGCAGCAGCCTCTTCATTAAAGAGGCTGTGTCTTTAGCAGCAAAGATTAATTTCCTACATATGAAATCAAGACATAGCCCATGCTGCTCTTGCTCTCTGTTGTTCTTTTCTCCCCCTTCACCACTCTTTTTTTTTTCCTTCTTTCTTTTTTGTAGTGAGCAGGAAGGAATGCAATGAAGGAAGTATTGGTACTATATGTTTCTGATTTCCTGAGCTGACAATCCTTTTGCTACCTGATTTCACATTAATAGGATCTTCTTGTTACCCACCTACTGTAGCTCAGCGTGGAAAATCCATGCATCAAAAGGTTGAACGCTTGAGGCAAAACTTGCCTCCCTGCAGCTCCAGGTGGGGTGAGGGAGAGACAAAGTCACCTGGTTGCTTTGCAAACAGTACTAAGGCAATTTGGGGAAGTGTAGTTTAAGGACATTATATTCCCCATAAATTAATCTCCAGCAGACTTCTACTCTTTCTAAAGGCAGAGAGACTAAGGGAAGAGTCAAATGTATTTTATAAGTGTGTAACTGTCAAGGAGAAGTGGTCAAAATTCTTATTCTGAGATGTGGGTGCATTTTTGTTTGGTTTGTGTAGGCGTGTGTGTATGTGTGCACACACCCAAAAGGCACCCTGTGACAGAGATGTGTGACAGGTAAAAGGAGAAAAAAAAAACCCCACCTCACAACTATATGCCTGGGCAGCTTTTAGCTCTGTGTTGGTGTTGAGGAATATGAGTGTGTATCTGCACACGGATTCACATGCAGGTGCTGCTGGGACCACCTGTACAAGCCCAAGACCCTTCAAGAGCATCCCTCTGTCACCCCCACTGAGTTTCAGAGAAAAGGCAATCTCGGTTTAAAGCAGCTTCTGGAGTACACGATAAAAACCTCACACAAAACCAAAACCCCTTTTGGAGCCCTGGCTGCACCTGTGTTTCTCAGCACTTACTCTGGGACTTAAAATCCAACGTCTACCAAAGTCTCATTGCAGGGGGATTGTACGTTAGAGTCAGCTCGGAGACACCTCGCTGCTCCGTCTGGGGGAAATGGAAGGTAAGACCATAGCGGCGAGGAACCAAAGGGGATTAAATTAGGCGTTTGTGTTGGCAGGGGAAGTTTCAGCTCTGCAAACACAAGACCTGACATTTTCCCGGCCGCTCTGCACAGCGGCACGATGGAGCACGCTGGGAAGTGCGTGAGTACCACTTCCCTCTGCCGGAGGCAGCCCAGGCTGCTACCTGCCTCCCTCCCATCCAAAGAGATTTCTATAGGGAGCGAAAATGCTGCAACCCCTACTATCCAGCACAGCAGCGATAATGAAGTGGCTGCGAATCATTTCAGTAATTTTCATTTATTAAAAAAATCTAAGTGCTGACTGAGGGCTGGAACAGAACAGCTCTTACAGCACGCAGGAAAAAATAGGAGAGGAAGGGATGTGTGCTGCAGAGATTGTTTAAGCTGACACATTTCGAAAGGAGCCAGAATATCACAGCCTGGACATGTAACACTTCTTAAAAGAAGAATAAACTCTGATTGCTCACAGCTTTGCCCAGCCATGCACATTCCTCCCCCTCCCCAACGCTCTTTGCAGCACCAGTCAGGGAGTGCTTTGGGGTTTTTTAGTACACTGATGTCCATATAACCATGCACCGGTCAGGCTTGTTTTGAGGCTTGTGCAAAATCACAGGTCAAGGGAATGTGGGGGACAGAATAAAATTATGGAGAGAAGAATCTGCCTGCAAGCCATCTTCCCTGCTCCTCTCTTGCATCATCTTCAGGTGTTAAAATACCTAGTGCAATGCTGTGTAACTGACCGTTTTCTGCATCAAATCCCTTACTTACAGATTGTAAACATCAGTGGTTTTATGACCAAGGCCACCTATGGGCTGTAGAACTGTATAGCCCAGATGGAAATTGATTTCTTATTCTATATCAACTATGCAGAACATTTCCTAATGTTTAAGGTGTTCTTGCTCCTTCAACCCCGTGGGACCAGACCCAACTGGACCGCCACCCTTGCAAGTCCATTGACAGCCACTGGCTGCAAGAGTACAGGTAATGGGAAAGTCCTGGTGAGCCAGGGCTGGGGAGCAGCCTCTGTGTCTCCCACGGGTGGCCTTCTGATGCTCTGCCATTTTGCTGATATCATCCTTGCCATCACCCTCTCATGGGTGTTCCTGTAAAAGGAGCCATAATCTGGTAGGACTTTTCCATCAATACACTAAATTCTATAAAGATTCTTTTTTAAAAGCCAGAGAGCCATTGGAGGGAGAAACAAGCATGTTTCACAACAGGATACACAGTTGGAAAGACCTACATTTATGACAAAGATATTATCAGTTAGAAAATTTAAAAAAGTAATTTATGTGTTGTGCACAAACCTTTCTTGTTTACCTACCAGTTTCCTCAAATAACCTGATTTTGTAAAGGATGTGTATTCTTCCTAGCTTTCTTAGAATCTCAGTGGCTGTAGACTAGCTGACCATGCTGATCCCTCTGTCACATTTACCCACACCGCTGTGAAACAAAGCTTGTTCTGTGCTTCAACTGTAAATCCAGCTTCACTAAAACATCACCAAATCCCCCTTTTGTATGAAAACGGGGAGTGAGGAAATATGGAGAGATTCCACCACGCCACTACTTATTTATTTATTCTTAAGGGGAGAGGGGTGGCATTTGACTCACAAAATGAATTATGACACTGATGTAAACCACCAGAAATGCTTGTTGCAAACAGGATGAACCAAGCTGGCCAGGTTCTTTGTTAAATAAGCATCCCAATAAAGCTGGAACTAAAAAAGAAACAAGTTTTCTGTGCCACACATGAATGCACCTACGTTGGCATTTTACTTTGCATCAGGAGGATGCTATTGAGACTCTTGATGGTCCCCACTCACTGTGATTTGGTTTGCAGCTCAGAGTTTCCTTGGAGCAAGCTGGACTCTGCTCAGAGAGGAGTGAAGGGCAAGATGAGCTTCAGAAATTAACATGTCCCGACCACTAATGAGCATTTACCCTATGGGATCAGACTAGAGCTATGTCAAAGCAATATTTAAAAAAATGAGAAATTTTAAAGGGGTTGTCAGGTCTTCAGAAGAAACTCCTTCTGCCTATGGTTCTGCTCCTGCTATGCTGTACTGTGTTGCTCGTGTAGCTGTAGCTCAGAAGACCAGAAGTCAAAGTGCACCTCTTCACCCAAGTGCAAGTATCAAGAAAACCATGTGATAAAAACCAAAACAACAACCTGGGGAACATGTGAAAGGTGATCCAGGTCAGACCAAGGCATCCCCTGCTGTGTCTCCACCAGCATTTCTACAGAGATTAGAGGATTAAACTAGTAGGATAGATCTTGTTATGATAATGGAGGAAGACAGCTGAGAGAGTCTAAACCCACAGTATATCAAGATATTCCTAGACATCAAGGGAGAATTCCTCCTGATGATCTACGACAGAGACAGGAGTTGTTGTAGAAAGGTTATCAAATGGAAGTGGAAAAATTATAGAAAGAAGACGATGATCTATCCAAGCACTCTCCCTCCAGTTAAACGCTCTGCACCTGACTTTCAAAAAATTGCACAATGGCAGTTGTGCGAAACAACAACATATGTTTATTAGCTCACATTTGAGAAACAATGACTACATTTTTCCCATGTAGAACTGCACTGAAGCCAAATCAACCACAGAGATGTGGTTAATATTCAGTGGTCATTCACATATTTGGGACAGATTTAAATCTCATTGGAAGAGTGGAAAATTAGGCTACCACTTATTGTGTCAAACTGATGACAACCTCCATGGATATTTCTTTATTCATATTAAAAAAGAAGGAGAAGGAGAAGGAGAAGGAGAAGGAGAAGGAGAAGGAGGAGGAGGAGGAGGAGGAGGAGAAGGAGAAGGAGAAGGAGGAGAAGGAGAAGGAGAAGGAGAAGGAGAAGGAGAAGGAGAAGGAGAAGGAGGCAAAGTCAAAGGAAAAAAAGGAAAAAGTTAGCCAGAATGTTGTAAGTTTTAAAAGGGCTACTCTGAATGAACAGATTTTCCTCTTCCTTCTTCCTGATGAAGAAATTTTGACTTTCTCAGTTCAAGGAAGGAAAGATAACTAAATGATAAAGCATATTGACCACACCACAGATGCTGTGTTTGCAATTGCATTTGGTTGATGCCTGATAGCCCTGACTATCTCCCACTAAATGCATTATTCTGGCATTCTGAATGCCCTGCGGTTAGGGACAGTCTTGAGAAATGGTTCTAACATTTAAATCTCTGTAACTGCATTTTAAAATGGTTTCCATCCTACTTTCCAACCATTCCTTGCCACTACTACTCTCCTGTAACCAGAAAAATAACAGGCATGTAAATAAAATCAGAAGGTGAAAACAATTCTACAATGACTTCCTTTGCAGAAGGAATGAAAAAGAAAATACTCTTCATCTCATTAGAGTGACTGTCTGCAACAGCGTGAGCCTGAGCTGGGACAGTGATGGAGAGAAAGACCTGAAGCAAATCCAGAACTGGAACAGGAGCTTCCCAGGGATTGTCACATTTGGCTGAGGACACAGGAGTTTGGCAGGGCTACAACTAGTCCATCATCCTGTTTGAGAAAGAAGGAGGTCATGCGGCTGACTGGCGAGAAAACATTGACCTTAATTTTGTTTCCAAAGATGCTATTTCTTCCTTAGCTTGATACAAAAACTGGTAAAAAATGAGAAGACACAATGTTTTTTGTAGGAGTATAATACAGTATAATTTAACATATATTTATAGACAAGTGGAAACTATTTTGGTCTGTATATGTTAATGCACAGCAGGGCTGCAGCCAGAGCGGTAGTGTAGCCTCCTTGGCCCCCAAAATGAGTTAGAGTGTTCACAGGGGTCTGAACAGAGGATGCCACAGTGAAGTTTCAGTCCTTAGATGAAACACTTAAAAACCTCAGTTTCCCTCATCCAGAAAACTTAACTAATACACATTTTCTGAAGCTTTCACAGTTCTTCAATATTCTCTGCTAGAAAGAATGTTAATTCTGCTAAAACATGTAATAGTGATTTTTTTCCCCATCAACAGGAGAATAGAGGTGTCAGAAGAGCCTCAGAATTTGACTGTCAGCTTTGTAAAACTCCATCAGACCTGCAAACCACAATAAATATTATGAAGCTAAATATTATTTCACCATTCTTGTGGATTTTGGCTTTCCATAGTAAGATGCATGAGGGTCTCTCCAGAGGTGCCCCTGCTCAGGACTGGGCTTTTCCTGCAGCTTTTTTCTATTCATCTTTGTCTTATGCTTTGCTCTGTACAAATATTTGCAATGATTTGTAAGCCATCTACGCCGAGGTAGGCCCAGCTGAGAATTATTATTACACACAGACAGCTTTATGCATTGACAGAAGATAAAATACAACCATCTACTTAATGCTATATATACACTTTCTCTATATATAGTATTAAAGTGCCCTTACTGACATTCTAACCATAGGATCAGTAGCTTGCATTTATATTTATACCTTTTTTTTTTTAAATTAGACCTACCACAGTGGTGTTTAAACTGAATCACGATGGCTTTGTTTAGTTTTGTTCCACACTATGTAGTTTCTAACACTGAGGTTCAGAGCGTAACTCTTTCGAACAAGAGTCTGGACAACTGCTGCTGAGCAACTATGCACTCAAGTCATCCTATCTTCCTTGTAAACTGAAGAGAGCAGTGATTTGTAAAACTGCCTTAAGATTTGCAGCTGGGAAGTGTCAGGTAGATGCCAAGTGTGACTATAAATATAATTCAGGCAGCAAAAGAGGCTGGAGCCAAGCACTTTCAGAACACATTTTTAAACCAAGGATGCTGAAAATCTCCCTATCTAAGGTAGAATGCGTCCAAAGCTTGCCAGATCATCTGCATTGAGTTCAGGGGGACAATTAAAGGAGGAGGGGACTACTGTCAAGAAGGTGATTGGCCTTGGCCAAGCTCTCTTTGGCCACTAAAATCAATAGGATCAATATTTAGTATTATATCAAAGTTAAGAATATAAGAAGACTACATTCTGCATCTAGCAGAGATCTAGAACTTCCACAAGGATTTTGGGCCACTAATTAAATTAAATGTAAATACATGTTCCTACAAAGAAAAACGGTACAATAATTTTTATTTCTCTCCATCACCACTGATTTCTTGTTGAAAAGTCTATAATGGATGGTAGCTGCCACATTTCTTCTAAGATTTCTAAAGCAAAGTCACTGGAACCCATTCTTAAGGTTCAGTGACCAGTGAGTCAGTGCTGTTAATATGAATTTCTACGCTGATGCAGCCACAGTCTTAAATGACAAGGATGACAGTATCGCTAATTTATGCAGGCACTGAAAACAGACCTAACCCATAATTTTGTTATGTTTTCAGGGCTTGACTTTTGTTCTAAATGTCAACAGGGTGTGCAAATGCCATGCAAGTGTCCCTTAGGACTTGGCTCAAGTTCATATGCAGATACTTCTGAGGATGCCTTGGATACATAGACTTAAAAAACTCAGCTTACATATAAGAAGGGAAAAACAGTCTTGATAGATAATGTAATACTACTGTGTAAACTCTTGGGATTTCCTATTTATTTGCACTTAAATATGCATGCAGAGGTACACACACACATATGCACAGAGAATTTCAAGATAAACTCATCAGCCGATTTTAAACAGTCCTAAAGTTTAAAATATAATTTTCCATTTTGCCTCCTTGGATGATATTTCTAGATGGCTTGCCTATTTTTCCCCATTTCTGTTTAAATTAAAATTTAAAATAAAACTAGATGTTGAAAACTTCTTAGAATGATAGTCCTGGAAGAGGGCTCTTCAAAAGAAATAGTATATAAGCACTGGGAGGGGAAACTCCTCTAGACTACTCCAACAGCGCACCTCAGCCTTTTTCTGTATGGAAATTCCTGTAGATGTGAAAGACCCGATGACACAGAAGTTCCTGTGTAGATCCCTCTGGGGCATGGCAGCACTGAATAGCTTGGCAGGGCTGAATGGAAAATCCTGTGCAAAAAAGCTGGTCTTGCACTTGTTCATGCAAATACAGGGCTTGTGGGGATCTTCATTGTGTGAAGTTCTGGAAGGCAGAGCTTGTTCTTGACCAAGATATGGAGTATTTTAGAAGTAACTGTTTCCTGAATGTGTGGAGGATGCAGAAAGGTTTGAAGAAGAAAGGTTCTTGAAAGAGGAACTCTCTGAAGGTTTCTCTTCTTTTGGTAGGATTCTCAGATAAATTTCTTTGGTGGGGAGAGCCTGGGAAAATTTGAAGGAAACTACAAGAAGCTGAGAAACGGTAGAAATAGTCTAAGAATTGGGCAAGCATAAGAATAAAGAACCTTAAAGAGATGGAAAGGTCTGTAAACTTCATAAGGATGAGGCATCTGGAGCCCTGAAAGCAAGGTGCCTCTTATGAATCCACAGGGTCTTTGACAGGCCCCAAACAACCCAAAGGTTTAGTAGAAGGCTAAAGGGAACAATGCTTTGTGTGTCTGCTTTCATGAGACCTCACCTGCAGTACTGCCTCCAGCTCTGGGTCCCAAAACATAAGAAGGACATGGACCTGCTGGAGTGAGTCCAGAGGAGGCCACAAAGATGCTCAGAGGGCTGGAGCCCCTCTGCTGTGGGGACAGGCTGAGAGAGTTGGGATTGTTCAGCCTGGAGAAGAGAAGGCTCAGGGGAGACCTTATTGCAGCCTTCCAGTACTTAAAGATGGCTTCTAATAAAGTTGAAGAGACACTTTTTACCAGGGCCTGTAGTCATAGGACAAGGGATAATGGGTTTAAACTAAAATAGGGTAGATTTATATTGGACATGAGGAAGAATTTTTTTACAATGAGAGTGGTGAGGCTCTGGCACAGGTTGCCCAGAGAAGCTGTGGATGCCCCATCCCTGTAAGTGTCCAAGGCCAGGCTGGATGAGGCTTGGAGCAACCTGGTCTAGTGGAAGGTGTCCCTGCCCATGGCAGGGGGGTTGGAATCAGATGGGGGTTGGAACTAGATGGTCTTTAAGGTCCCTTCCAACCCAAACCATTCTATTTTTCTATAAGAGATTCAGGACACAAACTGGGCAGTAGCAATTCTTTTGGAATGGAACACAGTACTTCTCTTCCAGGCTAAATTCTAATTGCCCTTCATTTCCATTACACCAAAACTTTGCAATATGCCCAGGTGTCCACTGTATAGGAACACTCAAAACATAAAAATACTCCACCTATTTCTGTTGAATTTGAATCATAAAACTTTACTATTCCCCCATGCCTAGGCAGTAGAGTTATAGTTTGGAAATTATATGGATCAGGCACCTTACTTCATAGAAAACCAGCACATTACCAGCATTTAGATATCTGCTAGTCTGTCCATTTGACAGTATCAAACAAGTTACACCTACACACCTCTTCACATAGGTAGTGAGTTGGTTATTTACTTCATTAAGATGAAACAAAAGAAAACAAATATTTTTTGGCTGAACTTCAATTCCTAATACTAGGAGTGGCCTTTGTCCCTGAAATAAACAATTAACATTTGCACACTGCATGAGTAACAGTAAGTGACACAGCATTAGGCTAAACAAGCCCAAAGTGCATATTTTGGAGAACAATTTCCTCACACCATCAAAGTGAAACTAAGGAGGGTCAGAGAGTGTTTGTACTACTGTCTTTCTCCCTCCCCTTCCTCTTAACTTAGAGATGTACAAAAGGGGAAGATACCTTGGACTTACACCTGCACCTGAAGTTAGAAGAGAGGTGTGTCTGAACAAAGCATAGGAGACTCAGTTTTTCATAAAGATTATTCAATTTCAATTTAATCTGTGTTGTCTGAGCCTCATCATGAACTTCACAGTAGCTCAGTTAGCTTTGCAGTTTTGACCTGTCACACCTCTCTACCAGATCGAGCATATGACTATTGTAGATATTAAGAAATCAGTTATACATTCTTGTAATAATAATTACCAAAAAAAAAAAAAAAAAGCCGCCTCACACACAAAAGAAACCTTTTCCAATTGTGATCTTGGACTAAAACCATAATTTATTTTCATGAAAACTTAGCCTTCCCATCCAACCACCACCACCATCACCATCTAGCCTCACCTGTACTACTGTTCAGCTTTCATGCCAAAGGCTTCTTATCCCCTTCTCAGAAAGCAGTGATCAATGCTGATTTTTTGTCACTGTACAGAGGGAGGTACAGAGCTTTAACGCTGCTGGCAATTACCTTTCCTTGCTGACTGAACATCTCTTGAACATGTGATAAGAGTTGCAGCATGCAGAATGTTTCACATCCCAAATCTTTCCTTGTCAAAGCAGGAGCAGTACCTGATCCCACGGCTACAATGGCTTCATTCCTTGAAAAACTGCTAGTAGCTATTGTGTTTTTCAGATTTATTCTATAACAGGGTTTCAAATTTGTCTGTTGAATGTCAGTATCAAAGATAAAGCTGCTTTCATTCCTACATATTTGGCTTTTGAGTTGAATATACAGTTCTGAAATATCTTCCTGAGGTTTCTCTTACTAATGAGTGTTTTTAGAAATAAATGTTGGGTGTCACAAAAAAAAAAAAGGTTTGCATTTCTGTTTCATTTCCTGTCATTTTCTAAATTATTTTCAAACCATCCATTCAAAATAGTAAACAGATGTTCTAAGAATAATTAACAAGTATTTCTGCAAGTAGGGGAGCTAACACCGCCTGCAAACCTACAGATTTCTGTCCTACTCTACATACAGCCCTCCTCCACCGCAACAGCCCCATTTTTTTCCCTGCTTCCTCACTTCCCTATGATCTCAGCTCCCACTTCCAAAGCCTGCTGATATCCTGTAGATAATCATTTCCCCTTGGTACCCTTCATGCCTCCAGGCTGTCTTCTAAGTCTAGCAATTACCAGCTGGCAAAAGGCATCACATGCTGTGGCTGGTTCCAAAATATACATGTGATAACTGGCTGGTCACTACGCACAGGCTGATTGTGCAGTGTCAGACCAAGCAGAAAAAGGTCCTATCGTTACCTTCCTAAGCTGAAGGCTTGCTCCCACATTTGTAGGCTATTAATTTTAGTCTTTTCCTCCTACTCTCCCATTAATTTTCATGAAACTTACCAGTACCTCATTATATTTTCTTGGAAACCTCTAGTCCTTGGCCAACGTGATTAATTTAACAATGATTCCAGTTTTTAGTAAGGGTACTGATAAACAGATGGACAGACAGAACAACTGCATAAGGCTTCAGGAACCCAGAGTAAAAATTAGGCTGTCACAGAGCTTGTACTCTAAGGAGCTCAAGAGGCTTGACATCTAGTCATGAATTCTACTTTATGACATCACTTCATCAGAGAGAAATATTATTGTCCTTAATTTGTAAATGGGCCAACTGAGGCATGAAGAGGCTAGGAGACTTCTCAAGGCCCTAGACCAAGTCTGTGGCAGGAGCAAGGATTTTTTGGTTTTTGACTGACTTGTACTGTAACCTCAAACCCACTGTACTTAATTGGGTCTTTGGTAAAGGTGTGCCTTTGCATGAAATAGGACTAGGAACGAAGATGCAAACCGTGGAGAACCTTTTGGGATGACTGGCATGTTCTGCATTACTGGATCCTTGACCTATCTTACAAGGAATGGATACTGCCACCTAAGCCACAGTCCCTGAGTGGGGAGAGGGGTATAAAGGGCTAAGGGACACAGATGACACTTGCAGAATCATCAGGTTTCTGTAGGTAAAATTCTGTGTTTCTGATGCTCATCTTATGAGCCCTTGGCTCCTCATAATTGTCTTGTGTGCTCTCCACAGCTCATCCTCAGATCCTGCCATGGGCTCATGGCTCAGTTTCTTACTTCTGAAAAGGTTAGGAAAGCCAAAGCCCTGACAGAATTGAACCTGGCCAGGGACATCAAGGGCAACAAGAAGGGCTTCTATAGGTACATAGGGGATAAGAAGAAGATCAGGGAGTATGTGGGCCCTCTGTGGAAGGAAACAGGAGAGCTGGTTTCCCAAGATATGGAGAAGGCCGAGGTACTCAATGCTTTTTTTGCCTCGGTCTTCACTGGCAAGCGCACAAGCCGTACCCCCAAAGTCATGGAAGACAAGGGCAGGGATTGGGAGAATGGAGAGCCACCCATGGTCAGTGAGGATCAGGTTCGGGAACGTCTGAGGAACCTGAAGGTGCACAAGTCCAAGGGACCTGATGAAATCCATCCATGGATCCTGAAAGAACTGGCAGATGGGGTTGCGAAACCTCTATTCATCATATTTGAAATGTCATGGCAGTCTGGTGAAGTTCCCGCTAACCGGAAAAGGGGTAATGTATCCATCTTTAAAAAGGGAAAAAAAGAGGACCCAGAAAACTAAAGGCCAGTCAGTCTCACCTCTGTGCTTGGCAAGATCATGGAACATATCCTCCAGGAAATCAAGCTAAGGCACATGGAAAACATGGAGGTGATTGGTGACAGCCAACATGGCTTCACCAAGGGCAGATTGTGCCTGATGGTGGCCTTCACCAAGGGGGTGGATAGAGGATGGACAACTGAAGTTATTTACCTGGACTTGTGCAAAG
>NW_010265946.1:0-1035 GCF_000690775.1 Eurypyga helias
TGGGAGACACATGTCTGCGACAGACATGCATGGTAGTCTCCGTAAGCAGCTTGCTCATCTGCTCCTGTTCCATAACACAACCTGTCTGCTCAAAACCAGGTGGAAAATCCAGGAACAACTGGGCAAGGCTTCACGCAGTGAGTGACTCATACATACCACCTATGCTGCTCTGAATTTTCTCAAGCCCTCATAACTGGGTAAACTGGTTAAAAAGCTTATCCAAATATGAAAGAGAACAAGGTTGAAACACGGTAGTGCAAATGTATCCTACACAGGTGATCCATGACATTCAACAGGAGTCTCCTCTGGCTTCAGCAGGCTGATTACCAGGCCAGAGTTAAGGAGAAGGGAGGTAAGTTCATCGCCTTCTTGAATTCACAGAGCTTAGAGCAGCTTTGATCTAGCCATGCTCCGGATGAGAGGGATGCACTTTCACTACAGCCCTTAGAGAGGAAAAAAAGGCTGAGGAGTTGTTGTAGTCTGTGGGTTGCTACATTCTGGGGCAGCTGTAGTCATCCCTAGGAAGACAAGAAGAATTTAAGCAATGACAACTACGGAGTGTCGAAAAGGCCAGTTGAGAAGGGTGGTAGAAGGTTAAATCATGTAACCAAATGGATTCCTGCAGCTTGCTGGTGCTCTGCACAGCCCTGGAAGCTGTCTCCATGCCTGAGACAGCTGGAAATGCTCACCCATGCAATGCAGCCATTCACAATACTCATCCCAAAGGCCACGTGTCCTTCCAGCTCCTGTTTGTCCCCTGCATAACTTAAGGAAGCCAAATCCTCTCTACCTTCTGAAGGGCAGGATGGAGGAAGTGACACAGGACTATGAGTTCACAGGGTCCAGGTTCCCAGCTCCAGCCCACCTGCCACCACAGACCTCGGGGATGGCCCAGCACCCTGGAGTGGAGAACTGACAGGAGCTGGAAGAGACAGACCCACAGAGGCCTGATCTTTACTCTTATTTGACTGCTATTTTCTTCCAGGAACTCGTTAAAACTACAAACGTGGGTTTGTGCCAAAATTTGGGGAGGGG
>NW_010265947.1:0-27348 GCF_000690775.1 Eurypyga helias
CGGGGGAGGAGGGCATGGGCGGGCCGGTCACCCAGCCCTGGCATCCTTCGGGCTTTTTAACGCCTTGCTGACACCTTTCGTGTTCTGCCACGGCCACCTGAAGCTCCCCCACGGCCCGCCAGACCCCATCGATGGGGATGCAGCGACAGTGACCCTGCACCGGGGTCTGGGTCGGGGCATTGCCCACCGGCCCGTGGAACCAGCCGCGGCCCTCGCTGGGTGACTGACCAGCCCTCGGACCTGCTAGGAGTCCCCTGATACCTAGAATTTCCCCTTAAACCACTGGCTCCCACATGCAATCACCTCAACACCTCCGCTTTTCATCAAAGAAAGACTCGAGCCCTCAAGATAACGGAGGAAAAATCTTGAAAACGTTAAATGTCCAAAACTCATGCACCAACTGAAGTAAAAGGTTCTGTGATGTGTTTACTGCTTTTTTTTTTTTTCCCCCCCAAATGTGCTTGATGCAGTATCTCAATGGCTCATGGAATCATTGCAATATTACTGCGATGTTACCGGAATATTTTCCTATGTATGACTTCCATGACTTCTTATGCTTCCTTGAGCACCTTTAAATAACTTGTATGGAGCCTGCTTGAGTAGATTTGGTGTATGGAGGTTGCTCCGCACCTGCCTTTGAGTCTGTGCGGAATCTAAACCCTCACGTAAGCCCTCTGTGTTCCTGCACCATGAATTGCAGCTCACTTTGACAAATGGAGGCTCAGCTCGTGACAGGGCAGCACTGTGAGTGTGTAGAACACGTGCGCTGGAATAGTTGTGAGCTTGATGAGCCAGAAGTCAAGTCTTACGGTTGCTCAAGGGATACTAAGTACTCCTATAGCTGTAGCCTAGTTCTCACTTCTACCCTGCTCTAGAGGAACAGACAACTCCAGTCCTCTCCAGAGTGCTCCTTGGTCCCACTTGAATTTCTGTGCTGAGGGCATAGAACCTGAAGGATGTGGTTAGTGTGAGAAATCCAACTATATATTAATTTATCATATTTTGCTCAGTACCACCATTTTGAGTTTCAATTCACAATAACTACGCCATGCTAAGAAGAAGTATTTCCTCACCTGCACCCTCCCTCCCCACCCCCACCCCTCCAAGTAAGCAGGCCCAAATGTTTTACAGTGCCAAAATGAAGAAAATAATCCTACTTGCTGACTTTTATTATTAGTCTTTGGAGGTGTTTTGGCCTCTGGCCCTCACCCATTCGCTAAGTATTAGATTATTTCTTGCTAACTGCAGCCATGGTTTTTGGAACTTGAATCTATCCATATCTGCCCAAGCTTCTAATTGTGCAATTTCCACAGGAGTTAATATTCTGTCTCGTTGATATTTACAGTCGCTCTCAATTTCCTGTCTTCTGTTCACTTCTGTCAGTTATTTGTATTGCAATCATGACTCTGAGATTGTGCTGGATTACCTTGTTTTATTGGATACTACATATACGATGGTCTACTCCATGTAATGAGGGAGATAATAGAAAACACAGAGGCTGGAGGATGGTGCACGGGAGTTGTCTCAGAGCTAGGTAGGTTACAGGTCTCCAGAAGCCTCCCATAATGCAAGCCCTGACAGCTGCTCCTCCTACGGCAGAAGCAGCTCATCCATCTTTGCCGGTTCAGTGGAGGCGCATGAGGAAGAGGAAGAGGCAGCTCCTTTGTCAGCCTCGTTCTTGTCTTTTAGTTCCTGTTTTACTGGCTGGCCAGGTCTGTGTGTGTAGAAGGGAGAGGAGAGTGAGGGCCCTGGGTAGAGGTGTGAAGGCCTAAGGAAGAGACCAAGTCACAGCTTCCTTGGTACATATGTTGCCTTCTTAGGAACTTTAATTTCCTGTACATGAAATACGGCTACATTAAACTGTGCCTGAGGCTGTGTTGAGGCTGGCCCCAGATAGGGGGAGGCCATAAAGCTGATGTGGACACTGCACACCCCTTCCCCTCCCGCCCCGATGTCTGCGTGACTCTCTGTGACCATTCATCACCACATCAAGTGCTGATGGCCGGAGGGCAACAGGTCAGCAGGACTCACTGCATTTCACACACAGCATCAGGGCGTGGGAAGGAGATGCATGTGCTGCAGTGGGGTAGGCTGAGACGCCAGGCAGCGTGTGAGGTAGGATCCAGCTGTCTGAGCCTCACGCCTGGTCAGCAGGGTGTCAGGCAAGGACGTGAGCCCTGGCTGCAGGCGTGAGGAGGCCGAGGCCCGGGAGGGAGGGGGAGAGGAGCCCTGGCTGCGGAGCCCTGGCTGCAGGTATGAGGAAGCAGAGGCCTGGGAGAGAGGTGGACATGAGCCCTGGCTGCAGGCGGGAGGATGCGGAGGCCCAGGTGGGGGGTGGAAATGAGCCCTGGCTGCAGGCGTGAGGAGGCTGAGGCCCAGGAGGGAGGGGGACATGAGCCCTGGCTGCAGGCGGGAGGATGCGGAGGCCCAGGTGGGGGGTGGAAATGAGCCCTGGCTGCAGGCGTGAGGAGGCTGAGGCCCAGGAGGGAGGGGGACATGAGCCCTGGCTGCAGGCGGGAGGATGCGGAGGCCCAGGTGGGGGGTGGAAATGAGCCCTGGCTGCAGGCGTGAGGAGGCTGAGGCCCAGGAGGGAGGGGGACATGAGCCCTGGCTGCAGGCGGGAGGATGCGGAGGCCCAGGTGGGGGGTGGAAATGAGCCCTGGCTGCAGGCGTGAGGAGGCTGAGGCCCAGGAGGGAGGGGGACATGAGCCCTGGCTGCAGGCGTGAGGAGGCTGAGGCCCAGGAGGGAGGTGGACGTGAGCCCTGGCTGCGGGCGTGAGGATGCTGAGGCCCGGAAGGGAGGGGATACACCATCCCTCAGAGGCACAGCAGTTCCAGCATGTGCCAAAGGAAGAAAACTTGCTGGTGGAGTGGAGCACTACTCTTCTATTGTGGTTGTTCTTGCACTGAATAGTCGAATGCTATGTTATTCTCATTTGAACAAATCCCAGTGAAAACAAAGGAATGTATTATTTTAGTCAGTTGTGAGTTGCTAATTTCCAGTTATTCCTCATTTCTTTTACTTCCTTTTTTTTTAATTTGATACTGCAGAAAGCTTGCATGTCTTTGCTGACCTCCTTCTGTCTCCTTTCGATTCTCATTTAGTCTGTCTATAGCTCTGTTTTGATTTTCAACTTAAAAATCACAAATTTAATACATAACAGTTTAAAGACTGCAGCTTTTATACTAGTAATAAACATGGAATCTTATAGAAAGAAAATGACACCTTAGTACTGAAAACATATAATTTCCTGGTTGGAAACATAATCATATTATTGTAAACCCCCACTGATTTCAAACAGGCTTTGGAAAACATAGGACAGACTGTCAGCAGATCAGAATTCAGACTGTTCTCAATGTAATTGCTGTAAATGTAGGCTATCTCTAACTAAATATTTACCAAGTATCAGTGGGGTTTTAGGATGAACCACCTTGATTCTGTCACTAGATCGGTTACAGACTTAATTTTGAACTTGGAGATGCCCATTACTTGATTTCACCACGTCCCCCTGAAATTAGTAAGGGTAAAAAAAAAAATTGAGAATGCCATGAAGATGCTTCTTGTGCCACTTTCTTTTGAAAACACTGTAAGGAGTAATTGACATCTTTATAAAAGAAAAACTCATATTGGAATATTATATACATTACTATTAATGATAAAACATTGTGGTAATTAGCTATAATGCTGGTCTTATTTGCAGGTTCTTGCAAGTTCCCGAAACCACGTCTACAAATATGTAATTATAACATAGGAAAGCTGTCGCTGTTTGTTATGACCAAAAAGACGAAGTGCAGGCAGAAGGCAAGGCTTAATGAAGCCTTCGGTAAATGGCGAGTCAATCATTAGCTAGTCTTAATACATCAGTTTCCATGAGATTGCTTTGCAAGAGACTGTATTTTTGCTGCTGCACTGCAGGACACTTGTTGCATATGCCTGCAAGGTGTATTTCTGCTATTAACACTCTTTGCTGCTGAATGCCTCTTTGGAAGCCTCATGTAGTACCCAAGTTGATTCACATGACCAGCTCCAGCCTGAAACTATTAAATCCTGTTACAGCTTAGATATTTAAACTGGACAAACCTTTTTGACATTGTGAGAACATGAAGGGTCTTGCTTTGGGGAAGAACGTTAAAATTTAGCTACTCATTTTGAACCTCAAGTTTGACAATGAAAAATTCAAGGTATTTCATACCCATGATTAGGTATGAAATCCACCGAAGAATCCTGCTATTGACTGAGGACTTTTAAAATCTGGCTTATATCATAATAATTACATGGCAAGAATAGGTTTTTATTCTTTATGGGAAGACAGATTCTAATATGGTTTGAGTTCAGAGCTGGGGCTTGTTTCCTGCTCCCCATTCTTTCTACGTGGAATTCGGATGGTCACTAGGTACCTCTTTGCCACCTTTTCACACTTATGAACTGAGACTAGGATTATTTCCCTATTTTAAGGACAAGATTTGTATTAGCTGAGATGGTAATAGCACTTGTACTAGCTATGATTGTTGTTTGCAGACATTGATAACAACATTTTTCTAATACTCCTTTCATACTGCTGTGGATGCAGGGTGGGAAATATTTTCTAATATCCTGTTGAAAGAATGTAATTATGGGGGGGGAAAAAAAAAAAGTCAGTCTCCTTTACCTGAAGTTACAGTGCAGTAACTTGGCCTCCTGTAGTCTACCAGTAAAGGATGGCAGTGTTTTCTTCACCTGGGAACAACATATGGATATCAGTCTGAGCTCATGTTGATATTAGATTTTCAATGCAATTGGGGCTGCAAACGTGCTAGCAATTGGCATCAGAAGTCTCCAAAGTAAATTTAATAAAATACAATATCCTGCCCAGTCATGTCAACAGGGGCTTCTCAGAGTATGTACATTCAGAACAAAGCCATCATCAGAAAAATAAATACAGATTTAATTTAACAATAATTCCTAATTAAGTAAACAAAGGTCCAGATATAACGAGGGGAGGCTGAGAGGGGCTATCAATATATAGTGCTATATTTTGCTTTGTATTTCTCTTGCGATCCATGTAATTATGTTGTCTGGTGTCTCACAATAACTCCATGATACTTTATTCTTATGCATAATACAGCATCATTCAAACACAGCCTAATATTGACATGTATAATCAGTAGCTGCAGAGAGCCCAGCACTGCTCCCATTCAAGTCAAAGGCAAACTTCATTATGTGAATGGGAGCAGGAACACATTGTTCCAAATGCATTAATATGAGTTTATGTCCTGAATAAACATCAGTTGTAAATTTCTCCTGGTTGATTCTGAAGACACTCCAAAGATAAAAGCAGATGTGGGTGTAAGAGCCAACGTACACCAAACGCTATGCTTTTCTGACACATATAAGAAATCAGGCTCAAGGAAAGCTGGTTAATTGGCTATTGTGTTGTCTCTTTTGGCTCCAAAGAAAACATCATGGGATCTGTACAATGATCCCATGCATTCCTAACCATGAATTCCTCTAATCACAATCTAAAAATATTTGTATATTGGAGCAATTATAATTAACAAGTGGTCATTATGGATAAAATCATGTTTATTCTACACACTAGGTCAATATGAAAGGAACGTATTACTTACAGGGCTTCTAGAGGTTGTAGATGTGTACAAATTTGCACCTACGCCCATGGGGCAGCTCTGGCTGATCCCTGTGAGCTTCACAACATGGTAAGCACTAACAGAGTGCTTTAAAAATAGGCAAATATTTGCACTTGAGAGAGAACAATATGGGAGTTCTGATTCAGCTTTAATTCTTTATGAACACCTAGAGGAAATAGTTACCGATGCTAAAACTCACAGAACACAAATCTCTACTAAATTATCAGCCTGGCTTAGTATGGGATGCATGTACTCACATGCCTTCATTTACCATCTGCTACTCATCTACAGAATTTTGTACTTCAATCTGGTGCTGCTCATTTCCCATAAAGCAGTTACACTCAACCTTATCGTACTGAAAATACTGCATCCTTCTCCATCGCTGTGTTTTCCAGTCATTATTTGATATACTGTGAGGATGCAACTCAGGCTATTTGAGAAAATGGTACAGATTCAGTTGTTCTATCATATATGAACCTCTCCAACCTATCTGCAGGTTGTTTTTCCACCAGCAGCACTCCAGTGCACAGTAAGCTATTCCACAATAGTGGAATTTCTTCTTTAATAACAATTTCTCACTGATGTTATAATGTCACCTTCTTAGTTTTGACTTAATATCCTGCCTTTGGACCCTGCACTCAAAGTAAGCGCGTCAGCAAGGCTCTAAATAATGGCTGTAATGTGATTGTAATGCGACAAATTATAGTGCAGATGTTGAGCAGTGTGGACAATAATGGACCTGATGGAGGCATGCCCTCTACTGAGGCTTCACAGGGGCTTGATAAACACAGTGAAATGGTTGTTGAATGCCTTGGCACGCTGTTCATTTATTGGGTACATTTGGACCCACAAAATACTTTGCTTGCTAAATATCTGGCTCCAACTTTCCACTATTATTATTACGGCAGGATGGTAAGACAACAATATGATGTATTTCAAATCATTCCAAACAGCCATTTAGATAAAAACTGATCTGCGTGATCCACACTCTGTTCAAGAGCTGCCATCCATAACGAGGAACAGTTTTTCACAGTTTCATCATAATCCAGGATGTGTTTGATACGCATTGGATGTTTCAGGTTATTGAGACCATGCATCTACTGAAATCTAATCATACTTCCATTAATGAACCTACAGTTTATATGACACTGGTGTGAAAGAGTAGTTCATTACTCCTCCGTTTTTCTTGTACTTGCAGGAGTTTGTATGAACTGAGCTGCATGAGAGGTACCCACAGATTAAGCAACCTTCTTATGCATGTATTGCCCTCGTAAAACAAATAAAGCCATAAACCTTTGTATATGGAGTTGTGTAGACATATGTCTACTAATATTTCAGAAATAAATATTAGGTGGTGCCTCAGTTTACCTGTTTTATATTATTTTACTTGACTGTACACAGTTAAATTGATTAAAAATAGCAACGGCAGAGATTTCTCAAATGGCTCTTTAGAGAAACAATTAATTGAGGGCCTCAAACCTGAGGATTTAAGTCCTCTAATGTGCCTTTTATAAAGTGGAACTTAACAAAGGGAATGCTAAATCACTGTAAGGTCAGAGGCCCTGGAAAAGAATGGAGTTAGCAGTTGCAAGAACTAAGTGAGACAGATCCTGACTGCAGGAAGTATACGGCCACACAAAAAGGTGGAGGGAAGTGTGTTGGAAAGAACTTTTACGGGAAGGCTGCCATGTCAATAAGGAATATGACTGGAGGTGACTTCCCAGATAGGTTATTGAGTTACAGGTGCTGCATTCACTGTCACAAACTTAGTGTGCCAATTTAAAAGTAATTCATTTTCACTAGCCTTATCAGAAAAGTTACACTAGTTTGTAAACTACCAACATGTATTTGTGCTTGTGCCAATGCTGCTCTGTGCTCTTTCCTTGGCATTTCCTTTTCCCCTTGTGTATTTCTAGACGTCAAGCGTGTCTGTGACAGCATTCAGATTAAATACGCCGAGCTCTTTATGTCTCCTGTGTTAAGACAGGCTAATCCTTCCCTGTATGATTCTGAGGAGTAGGGCGAGTAAAAACTGTAACAGCTCCTCCTGTGGAGTTGATTATTTTATGAAAAATACTGTGTGACATTTCTCTGTGGCCACTGGCGAGTTATGAAGTAGTTCTTTTTTGTACTATTGTCTATCGCTTAAGCCAGCATTAATTATTCTCAATTTCCTTGAGGTTTTACTCAGTCTGCAGCAAAACACACAGACTCTCCTTTTTCTTGCTTGCTTACTGTTATCTCCTGCTTCTAATGGTAAAACAACAAGTAGGCTTTGTTTTCTTATTGGCTGAGACTCTCGGATGTGAATGGCATAGCAGTGGGCTTTCAAAAGTAATGGTCATGCCCATTGTGTGAACATTTAAATGACAGGACAGTGACCTGTGGCAAAACCTTTTCCATCCCCAGAGTGCACTGGGGGGCTTCTCCCTCAATGTAAGCATAATTAAGCTTGGCAGAGGTAAGAGACTACAGGCAAAGGCAAGGGGCATTTCAATACAATTTTTCAATGTAAGCAAAGTTACCCTTCCTGTTTGCTCCAAGGGGAAGCAATGCAAGATGTCTTTACTGGCAAAGGCAGAACATTTGTTTTAAACACCAGCCTGTTTTACAGCAAAATACATTGGTAAGCTAATGTTTTTTAACATGAATTCTTATCATCTTTAATCTCCATTTTATGTAGTATTAGACTGAGAATACCTTAGGGAAATTCTTATCACCAACTAATGAGGCAAATATGTCCTTAATTGCAGATAACAGATAGTGATTTTTATGCCATGCTACTGGTGTTCTTGAAATCATCACAGAGATGGGTGTGAGCCCATCTTTTATTACTGTCACAGTAACATACACCATCTCACCCCAGTTAGCCTTCCTTATACCCTCAGTGGTCTGCCTCCCTTTTACAGTGCTGTGGAACAGTGGATGGGCTTTTAAGCAGCCACTTTGTCAAGCGTTAAGTTTTGGTTTCCTCTGTTCCAATCTGTTACAGTTTCCTCCTGAAAGACATCGGCCAACTGCCTTGTCCAGGAGTATCAACAATTTTTATCTTGGGACAGAGCCCAGTATTTTGTTTTTTAAACCTTGGACTGATTGTAAGAATGGCCACTGAAATTAATTCTCTCTGCCAGTCTTCGTCACTCTGTGTTTTTGCCTCCAATTAAGTCAAGCCTTTTACCAGGCACCCAATGGAGTGGTGATGTGTTTGCCTTTATACTAATAGAGACTGCTGGGTTTTGATCCCAGTGAGGTCCAAATACCTGTGAATGTTGTTGATATCTCTCCCAAGATAGGCCATGGTGCTCAGGGCCTGGTTCTGTACTGGTTTTGCTGTATGCCATTCAGAAGAGGCCCTCTACCATCTTTGTTATTCCTCCTGCAGCTTCATGACCCCTTGCTTTGGCGTGATGAATTGCTAAACTCGTAACACCTCACCAAACTCTTAATCCAGCCTCACACTGGGACAATACAGTACTTTCTGACTGACTTTGCTATGGCAGCAGAAGAGCTTTGCAATCACCATTGGCTTTGTGGACAGATGATCCTGCAAAGTCATTCAATCTCAGCACTATTTTGTGTGCTGACTTACAGAAATTGCTAGCTTTGGAGCAGCTCCTTTATTGTCAGAAAATCAATAAATTATGTCATTAGCTATTAGAAACTCCCACACTCCCACAGCAGGTGGGGTAGTAGATTTTTTTGCAAGCATACAGCCTTTTGAAACTTTTTTATGTCCTAGATAAGTGGTTTTCTCACATTGCAACAGCTGCAAGGTGATGAGGTCTTCTTAGTTTAATTCAGCTGGCTTCTCCATTTTCCTAATTTCCAGTTTAGGATTCCAGCCCCATTCCAAATTGGCAGGACTCTCACTCCACAAATAACAAACATTTGTTAAGATTGGACCTCATCAAGGCATTTATACTGCACAATTTTGCATCAATTGTAATAATTGTAGCAATATTTGATGACATCGGGAGCCTGGACTTGACCTGCAAGATTCCCTCCCAGTACTGTGATGTGCCTATTACAAAACACACATGCAAAACGACCAAATGGCGAAGAGAAGGAAAAGCTAAATCACAACACACAGATAAGAAACAGCACAAGAAGGAGTTCTGTGGGAAAGCGCAGGCCCCTACCTCAACCCCACTGTCGAGTGACTCACTGCACCTCAACTGAACAAAATTCAATTACAACAGAGCTCAGATCTTCACAACTACATAAAAAGCTGTGTAGATGAGAAAACATCTTTTTGGTTTAATGTTAAAGTAAGATGATAAGGCTGGATTCTCCTTCAAGGCTACCTTATTTTCAGGATTTCCTTCTACAGTCATGCATGCATAGCTGAGAAAAACTTTCCCTAAATATTCCTAGACTTTCTGTTCCCTGATATTCACCCCAGTAGTGTAAACGTTTTCTTTCAGTGTTTCCTTTCTTTCTTTCCTATGTGTCTTAGTCCAAAACAAGCCAAGACGACGTTTCCCACAGTCTCACATGGCAGAAAAGTCAAAGAGAAATTGAGGGCAGCTGGGTTGGCCAGCAGTAGTCCCCACTGCTGTTGCTGATCATGCATTCTCTCTCGTTAGCTTACCTAGAATAAGGAAGTTTGACCTACTGGATTCCTGCATATTTGCTTTCTTCCCTTATGTCTACTTTTTGGCATTCTGCTGATAGATCTAGTCTGTATGGCTGGAGGGATCTGCCTGTCAGGGTATTTCCCCGCTGCAGTGCAAGCTGCAGATAGTATGAATGTGTGAATAGCCTGGAAGGATGATTGTTAAGAGGGCATTAGGAACAAAATTACTGAGCTTCGGCTCAGTGACCTTCCCCTTTCCATTCAGGAGTTCTGCAGTAAGCATAACTTAACCTGAACTAATAATAGCTATGCAATGTTTGTCCAACAAGAACAACAATAACAAGAGCTTAACTAAGGTTCTTGTTTGCTTTCTGAGGAGCAAATTGATGAAAGTCTAGCCTAGACATAAATGTCAGTATCATTAGATCTTTTCGCTAAGGTGATGGCCCTCAGCATAAGGAATATGACAGGTGATGCTTTGAGAGGAAATGGGAATGGATGAGGATGCTCAGACTATGAATGCTGTAGCCTTCCCTCTTTATTTAATGAAATAACTGTAATCATAGAGAGGAAAGCAGACAAATGTTGCGCACATATGGCATGCTTCAGCAGTCAGTCAAACCATTCTCTGACACAATGAACACAATCTTTCCAGCTCTAGGCCTTTGCCACAAAGCTAATAGTTCCACTGTTCCGGAAAGCAATCACATGCCCCATGCCTCTCTCTGCAGGTGCAGCTTTCCTGGTCAATCCAACCATAAACACTGTATTTTTGCACTTCCTTGTACGGGAATAAGGTGCAATCCTGCTATCAGAAAATGCTGTGAACAGAAGTCATTATGGTGAATTCTCTGAAGTAATGCCAAGGCACACAGGGAATAGTTTTCCATTATTTTAAAGCCTTTACACAGGGGTTGCTAGATTCTCAGAAACATTAACTAGTGGGTGAAGACAAATAGGTTATTGCTACCCCCCTCCTCTTTTATTTTTTTTTCCATCAAAGCAGAAAAGGAAATGAAAGATAAATCTGTTTTTATGAAACAGAAATAGTTTTTTATTATAAATAAATCTCAGGTAAAACCAGTGCAAGCAAGAGCATTGCTGTTTCTCTTTTTTGGCAGGTAACTTGGTAAGGTACGAGACAGGTGGCTCCAGGAATTAAAATACTCCACACCGCTGCAAGTGCTTGGCGATCTGTTACAATAGCAGCTGTCCCACTCGCAATCATAAGGAAAAGGCAATTATAGCCTCAGCTATGACTGTGGGTAAGCAGACAGGCTTCCGCACAACTTGGATGCCGGCTCTTCTGCTCGTTTACCCGAATTCACACACTGCCTTGGGCGTTTCACACAGCAAGCAGACACGTCCTTTATCAGCCAGAAAGAGGAAGGGTGTTCACTAAGGCTGGCGGTTGCCCAGACCTTAAGAAATGTAGCTTCAGTTCTTGTGCTCTCACAGACATCCTACAGGATTTTATACAAATCATTTAGTTTGCTTGGTCCAGATACTTAAAGAGATTTGCATGTTTTTCTAATGCCTAAATCCTTTGTGTGCTCATCCTCTGAAGAAGAATACCCTATGAAGAGCTAGGTACCAAAGTTGCACAGGGATTAAGCATCTAGCAGGTGTGAGAGTCATTCCTTTCTTCTAACACTAGGAGAAATAGGTATCTTCCTACACAAGAATTCAGTGTTTGGAGAACTCAACAAGGAGTGAGAAGTATGATTTAAATTCTTCCTTCAAACTTACTATCTTGAACCTGAGATTTCTGCCCACTAACTCTGTCCCAGTCCCCAGGTTCCAAGGTATGGGGGATGAGGAATGGAAGTACAAATGGATCAAGATGAGATGGGAAGGAGAAATTTCCTCCTACAGAACGTGTATGTAGCGGTTTGTACTGACAGACTTTAAAGACCAAACAAGCGGGAGGGCAAGTAAGCTGCCCCTTTGTTGTGTAGCACATCTGGATTTCAGCCCTTTCTTTGTTCAAGTCATCAAGGACAAATTTTATTTAAAATAAATTTCTCTCTCTTTCTTAGTGGATATTTGATTATTGTTTGCAAAATGGAGAACTTCAAACAAAGGAAGTAAGAGCATTCTACGCCCACATAACTGAAGTCCTTCGGGTCCTAGTGGATGGGGAAAGGACAGGCCAGTGAGGAAAGGAGAACTTTGATTCTGCATAAGCAGAGGGAAGCACAGAATCCAGCCACTCCTTTCCTAAGAAGCATAACCACATGGAGCATGTCTTCCAGAGAAGGAGCTCAAAGCATACACTTCAGGAAAGCCTAGTTTTTAGATCCTAGTCACCTCAGGTATGACAGGTATGAGTTGCTAGGCCTGAAGAGATGGAGGCAGTTCCATTTATTCACAAAAGTGGAACTGTAGGCAAGGGACCCTCACTATTAAAACCCTGATAACTACAGATTCAAGTACAAGGAGTACAAGCCAGAGTTTTGAAGTTCATGGTATTAGACTTCTGCATCTAATTGCTGTCTGCTACAAACGGAAGTGGACACAAAAGGTAACTTTCTGGATCTGACCCTCCATACTTCTTTTCCTCCTCTTCTCATCCAACAATAATAGTTTTTACATTTTCCCAAGGCTTTTTATGAGGGAAAAGCCTTAAAAAACGCTAAGCGGTCAGCTTACATGGTGATAAGGGTCCATATGAATACCTAAAAGCCTGCATATCCAGTAGAGGGAACGTGACTGGAGGATATGCACCCCACTAACGTGAGCAGGTAAGGGTGAGAAATGAGCCCCACTCCTGCATCAGCTTATGCCTAGGGCCATTCTCCCCCACCTTACTCTAGGTGAAGGGGTACAACCTTCAGCCTATGCCACATCTG
Source organism: Eurypyga helias (assembly GCF_000690775.1). Classification (NCBI taxonomy): domain Eukaryota; kingdom Metazoa; phylum Chordata; class Aves; order Eurypygiformes; family Eurypygidae; genus Eurypyga; species Eurypyga helias. Next base: position 13,054 of record NW_010265947.1, read on the forward strand.
TCTTCCTGATGTTGAGTCACTTCCTGGCTTCTGCAGAGTGAGGCAACCTGACTTTAGATCCTTGCAGCCAGGGAAGGTGCAAATTCTTGCTGGCATGGAAGGGGAGAAAAGGACAGGCTTGTAGGGAGGGACCAAACAATTAAGGGTGTAAAACTAAGCCAGTTTTTATTGCCTTGTTATATCTGGTTATGCCTGCTTTGGCTGCTAGCATGTGCTGAGGACTATGACCTTAAAGCATCACAGCTGTTGTTACCAACCCAAGGTACAGTCACACCTTTGGTTTGCTCTGTGAACTTACCCAGAGGGGCGTAGCTGTGCTGCACACTGGGCATGGAGTAAAGGCAGCTGAGCCAACATTACACAAACGGTGTGGCTAGTTATCAGATGTGGAACTCCATGCTGCTGTGGCTAATTTAGAAGCAGGCCAGGTATTAACAGGTAACACAGAGTTGTACTGAGCAGACACATGAGCACAGGAATGGGTAATATTTTTCAAGTAAATGTACTTGGCCAAAGATGCTAGCAAAAATAATCAATTTTCTAGTCAGTCAGAACTGATGCCATTGACTCCCTGTGCCTTGATGGTATCTAAAATATTGCTGACTGCTGCTGTGTTGATACAAGTAATGCAAATCCACAAGCTTTCTGACAGTGAAAAACACAGGAAAACAGAGGCTCCAGGGCCAAACACTCTATTGCAGCAGGAAATGTTTTCAGAACAAAAAGTGACTGGGTCATGCATATGCTTTGTTATAGCAGTTATGCTGGCAGCTGAATAGTCTGTTAGGGGAGGCAGGCCAGTTCATCTCCCTTGACTTAAGAATACTTCTTTAATAATTGGCTGCTTTGACTTGCTGGTTTTGGTCCCTAGGTTTTGTTTACTTTTTTTTTTTTTTTTTTTTTTTTTTTTTTAAGTAAAAAAAGATGTATGGCTGAAGAGGCCACAGGAATCTGCGGACACAAATGCCTCTCCATTAGCAATGTCTGTTTTTTCAGTAACCTTGACATATGTCATACAAACGTGTTAGGAGATAAACCCCAATGCAGGCATAGGTCAGTGTTATTGCAACAATCCATCTAGCTTTACACTGACTTTCAATATACAGGATATTTTCAAGCAAGCAAAGGTCTTGTGGGAGGTGGGGGGTGCATCAAGGCATGGAATCCAACTTCCGTATCAGTTTCAGGGACTTTCCCTTCTGAAGCCTAAATCATCTAAATGAGAACATTCCTGAGTTAACAAGAACACGTCTTTCACTCTGAGCCGCCCACCAAAAGTCTTTAAACAAAACATAACAAGTGATTCATGGTGATATGAACTCCCCTGACACATGCACAGCCAAGACTAATATTATGGTACAGTATGTTAAGCTTGATTAAACAAAATGTTTTGGTACTCAGATCTGACAAGCTTTTGCATAAAGCAATTGTGTCAAGCTACGCATCTGAGTCAAGAAACTTTAATTTGTTCCAAGGCTGAGTGTTCATGTATTTTCTCCTTTCACTTCCTTGTTTTTTGGGCAAGAAGCAGCTCACTCCATCAGTATAACACCTGAATGTAGGTGCCATGTCCAGACTGTCTTGCTGAACCTACAAGGGGATCCCAGCAAGTACAGAAGACCTCCCTGGAGATGTGTAAGGACAGTGTAGTTGCTCAACAGAGACCTTGAGGGTGACTTGGCTGTTTTTGCAGCGTGCCTCTGGTACTTGTAGCATGGGGAGAGAGCACTGAAATGACTGAGAAGTTCTGAATGGGACTAGTCAGGTTCAGGTAAGCTCACTAGCTTGACTTCAGTGCCTGTTCTGTGGGAAGCATGTTCAGAGTGAGCAGAAGGAAGAAGAATAAGCATGGAAAAGGAGTGAGTCCTGAGCCAGGAGTGACAGTTCTGGTACTGCTGGAGGAGATGGCTGGGCATCTGGTCTTTTTCACACAAGCCTCATCTAGAAGAAGGTTGATATCCACTGAAGCAGACCAGAAAATCAACTCCCCTCACTAACCCAACACAATTATCTAGAAGACAAAATGCAGGAGGCAGTGGTCATTTGGAGGGACAGGGCAACTAGGTGCTGCAACTTTTAGATGCAGAACTGCACAGAGAGATTGATTCTGTAGCAAGTTAGTAAGTGCCTTTTGATAGGATGCCCCACGTACGGCTGGCCGAAGTGAGTGTGATCCTATGAGCATGGTCATCAGTTGAGAAATGAGCTGTCACAGAAATTCTACCATGAACTAACTGCTGATGAGTTCAGCTTCTCAGGAGGGGTATGAAGCCTGATATGTAAGGATCAAGACGTTCATTGGACTGTGTCAACAATGTTGATTTTTCATATGCTTTTAAATTTTCTTATTTTTTTAAGATCTGCATCCTGAAGTACATAAATAACTGATAAAATATTGTATGAGTTCAACCTGCTTATAAATCATCTATAAACTATGGCACATGCTATGGCTGTACATCTTGATCAAACTGTGAGAAAGGCAGAGAGTGCAAGATCAAAGCAAGCAGAAAACTTGTAGTGTGGCTGGTCTGGTAAAACCATCTGCCTATCACCACATATAATCACTCATGTCGTGGCTGTCAGACAACCAGTGATACTTGTGTCATTCTGCACACCGCAGTTCACCTGCAGGAGCTAGGGTGCTGTAGTTTCAAGAAAGAACATGCACCAGGACTACAAGGCAAATTAATTGTAAGTGAAAGCCAAGGCTCTGCTCTTCATATGTGTTTTTTTAAGTGATCCCTGCTGTATCTTAGCCAAGATAAGGTTTATTTTAACTGATGTCTTCTGTAGCCCTAAGTTATTACTTTGGGGTTTTATTACCAAGAAGTTGTTCAAAACTACCTTTCCTTTGCATCTTTAAGAAGTTCCACATTATGATTTGTGTTTTAATGCTTCTGTCAATGTAAACTCCTGATGCCCTGCGATCTGTGTAGCATTTAAAAGACAGACACTTTATAAAAAATTCTCCAGCACATTGGATTAGAGCAGTGTCTTGAAAAGAAGAAACCTCATTTCATTTGTGAGACACTGAAGGCAGGGATAAAATAGTTAAACTTCCCACTGAGTTGTTTTTATTGCTGGAAATATACTTGCTATCCTTGAATAACAATTTGGGACTTCAAGCAGTGCATAAAAATTAAGTGTTTAAGAGGAATCTTGCTTTTTCACTCAGCATGAGCAACCTATGAAGTTTGCATAAGCAATATGAGCAGTTATTCAGACATACAATAAAAGATCCCAGGGAAAAGAGAACTCCCTTGCAGCACATACCTTGAGGTATTTTCTACTTCAACCTGGCAGGTCCTTGTGTAGCCAAAAAATCCATGCTGTGGCCTCACACCTTCCCAGCTGCACTGAGTTGTTATCACATCACAACTCTGCTGCACCTGGGCCACGGCTTTCTGAGAAGAGTGTGTGGGGCAAGCATTGTGAAAAGGATAGTCCTTGCCCACGAAGAAACTCTGGTGAACAGATGACGAGCATCCCTCCAGCAGTTTGTCTTGATTTACCTTTCTTGTTTCACTCGCCAGTAAAGATTCAGCAGCAGTTGTTAGGAGTCCCTGTTGCTGGAGGCCAGAGAGAGGCTGGACCTAGGATTCAGCCTGTTGCCCAGCACTGAACTGGTATCTGTGCAACTTTGGCTTTGTTTTTGCTGCTGCTAGGGGTGAAAAGGACATGTAGCTCATAGAACAGAATGAAAAAAAGGATGAAATCTCCACTACTGTGCTGCTTTTCCTAAAAGTTGAGCTAGTTATATCAATGAAACAGCATGAATTTGAGGAGTGGGAGAAAGAAGTTTACAATCATAGCTAGATATCACCACATCCCCAGGCAGACAATTCACAATTAATATTAGACTGTGTTTGGATATTACATATACCCATGTAAAAAAATTCCTCTTACTTAAGCAGTGCAAATTCACTTAGCTTCAGTAATATCAAAGGCCAGGCCTCAGCAACTTGTGCCAACTTGTGAATGGCCCACAGTGCAGTTTGGGACAGTGCTGGGAAATTCTGCAGATTGAAAATTCACTATGGAAGGTAAAAGTTTACAGTTTCTCCTGAATGCAATGGAATCCACTAAATTCAGAGGACACAGTCCTTGTCCTTCAGAGGCGAGGTATTGCCAATTTCTTGATTGGCATTGTCTTGCCTCTCTGTGAGGCAACATCCTTCAGCTCCCACTGAGCTTCTACCAGAGCTGCTCTTAACCTCTAAATTGATAAAGAAAATACAGCTTGGCATGTGCTCTTAAAAAAGTTGCTTCTCCAGCTTTAAAGTTCAATCATCTTTGAGGATGATCCATTTATTTGGGCTCAAACACAGTTTTTAATTGAAGCTGTTAAAGTTCCAGACTGAATTTGGTGTATCTTCTATGAATCACATCATGTCCTGAGATCTGCATTGTATCAAGTTGCCTTTTTACAGCTCTAGTCTGAAAACTTAAGAGCAAAGCATTTCTAAAAGGCTGAATGAAAGAAAGGCAACACAAAGAGGTTGGTTTGGCTCACGGCCACGCCAAGGTTGTTATCTGGAGAATATTCTGAAATACTAAACATGGAGACTTGCCATGTCATCAGTTATTTTTAGCAGAGTGAAGAAGAATGAGCTCATTTTTAAGAAACATGTAAGATTAAAAATGTATCCTTAAAATCAACATTGGTTTAGGTTTGTTCCTTGAACTATTGGTATCAAACATCATGATTTGCATTCTACATAGCCCTTGCAGATGTCTGCTGTTCTGAACACAAATTCAGAATACACCATGCTTTTTTTTTTTTTTAGGGTAAAAGCAGTAAGATTTAATAAACAACTATGTAGTTAAAATGTAGTATGACAAAGAAGAGTTAATTTGGAAAAAAAAAACCCAGTTCTGCACATTTTTAAAGGCCTGGCATTTCTATACCTCAAGTGTCAGCCTGCCTGATACAGAGGTGTGATCTAATCAATCAACTTACACCTTGCTATGCTGTCACACCTGATGTACTTCTGGCCCTAATTCAGAAGATACCTTTATTCTTTTCAAGTGTTACAGTTCTTAATCATATAACGGCTTTAGACTTTAATGGATCTCAAGTTGTGATGGCATTCATGCAGTTAGATACGCTTACGTGTAGAACCACAAGCACATGAAGTAACGTTCTAGAAACCAATTTTGCCGCAAGGTGCAGAATCAGACCTACTGCTCTCCCACGTATGTGGGAGGCAAATAGTGATGACAGTGGCAGCCACTCAGTTATGTCAGGTCGCGGTGAGAGAGGAACGACAGCCTGTTAATCGGTTCTAGAGCCCATGACTTCCTTTGCTTCCTCCCACTGTAGTCAATGCCCAATGTTAAAACAGTTAATCCTGACTTCAGTTGAACTTTGTGTAGTCTGCTGCAGAGGAAAATCCCTGCTGCTACACAGTCCCAATCTGATTGCAAACTGGTTTGCTTATGACAAGTCATACTACACAGTCCAGGATGTTACCTTTTATCAAAATAGATTTTTCTCCTTTAAAACATTAAATGAAAACTGATGAAGGACCAAAATTCACCCCGGGCAAAATAACTACTCTGTAAAATCAAAGAACTATTTCTGACACAGTGACTCCTGATTGCTAAAGCTTTTCTTGCGGCTGAGTGTGGCCACCACGTTAGTGGAAGGGCTGGGCAGCCACTCCTGCACTCACGACTGGATGCATTTGTTAGCGAGTACTAGTAGGAACAAGAAGGGAGACGAACATGGATGTTCTCAGTTCTTTGGAAATTCAAACTACTTTCCACTGTGGTACTCAAGAAATGAGTCCCAGTGCGTGTACAGGTGATCTACAGGCCCTACTGGCACATTGAGGACCATATATATCCTCCCCTTCTTTCCTCACACAAACTGAGAATAATTCAACTGAAAGTCATGTTGCTGAAGTAGTAGGACAGTCAGATCCGAGTGTTTGTTTTTGCTTTGTCTTTTAATTAAGCATTTCTAGCAAGTTATCACTTGTATGCGATTCAAGATGTCCCCTTGCAGAAACCTTAAGTGCTGTTGGCAGAAATGTTCCAGTTTAATTAAGCCATTAGAAGAGACTTCTACTTTTAATGTAGGAGGAGGGCTACTTTCAGGGATAGCTACAGCAGAAATAGCTTCCTCCAGCAGAAATGAAATAGCTGGGGGAAAAGAAGCCAGTACTTGGACACGGTGCAAATGAGGATATTAAATAGCAAGGCAAAGGAAAAATATGAAACAGATCAGCAAGGAGGGAGATGAAGACCAAGAAAACAGAGCATGAGTAACAGTTTTAAAGAAAATGACTTCTCAAGCAGGAGTCATGAAAATGCTAGACTGTGTGACAATACTTTGGTGTGTAAGGAAGTAGTGATCGCGGGATGAACTTACGATTTGGAAACTGGAAGGTGAAAAGTGCTAACTTAAAATGCAGCACACCTCATTAAAAAGTCTGAAAGCTCAAAAAGAAGCTATTTTTAAGGATTAGATTGTAATTGCAGAGGATGGAGTTACTGTGTATGAAGAAAAGTTCAGAAGTAATAAGAAAAATGAAAAGCTAACATCCAAAGCATTTCTTTATGATTTTGAAAGCAGTCCTTCAGACTGAATGCATGAGAAACTGGTGAAAGACTTCCAATGCTAAACACTAGATTTCTGCAATTTGCAGTGAAGGACCATGTGTGTATAATAAAAATCATCTTGAATGAGAGGAAGAAGGTCAAACTGAATGAAAAAGAAGCTTGTCAGAGGGGAAAGGGACTGAAGTGATGGAAAAAACCCCGACAGTTCAGATATACAGCTGGTAATGAGGCAGTTCCTGGGTGTCTTTGCCCTGCTCCGGGGGTGCTGGGAGGTCAGAGCCCCGCTCAGATTAGTCAAGGATCAAAGACTTCCAAAAGCTGCATAGAGCCAATTTTCTTTTTAACGTGCTTTGCGATGCCTCTCAGCTAGTCCCATATATACAACTGGAGTTTAAACAAGAGAAATTGAATGGAAAGACTGGGAAGGAGGAAGAACATAACTAAAGCTATTTTTAGCTTTTTTTCCCCCAAGTACAGTGTCAGAGTGATGAAATGTAATTAATATTGATCCTCTGTGATTCAGAGACTGCCTGTAGCAGCTTCTTTGAACACATATGCCACTTGCACAGCTGCTGTTGGTTTTCCAGGGGCACAGAACTGCGCCGAGCACCACAAACCATGCAGAAAAGGTATCACTGAGCATTACTCTGATGGCTGAACTGAATAGAGGCAATGGTTTTAGCAAGTGCGTTTAAATAGGTGCCTATCACAGCGATGCTTTAAATTCTTAGGAACTGGGGAATTCAATTGCATTCATTAAGTTGGTGCAGCGGTCACTAACAGATATGGCCATGTTTGGGAGCACTCTTGCAGAGAGAATATATCATAACCACTCTGAGTTGTGGCAGTTCACCTGTATCACCTGTGTGTGACCTCATACAAAACCTCCTGGAAAACCTGCATCTTGGAAGGCTGGAGGCAAGAAGAGCAGATCCTGTGGGATGTCAAAGTACCGTTGCTGATGTGTTTCTGCAATGCATTTTCATGACAAAGTTGCCACTCTTCTGCCTAGCCACGGTAAGACTGCATGTCACTGTCTCCCAGCCCATCTGTCCTATCAAATTGGCTTTTCTCCCTCTGGCTGTTTTGTGTTTCACTGGCGTATGCAGGTTTTAATCCCTCCATCTGATTAGTTAAGAGAAAAAACAGTCTTAATCTGATAACAGCAGGATAACGTAGCACTGCAAATATAGGATGATTTAATTATGGAATAATATTTATTTACTTACTTACTTATTTATATGCTCTTCAGCAGATTGCAATGGGTTTTTTGTTTGTTTGTTTCCAATAAACTAAAAAATTGTCCTAAAAGCACACTGGATTTAAAAGCACTTCATGAAATACGGATATTCTCCAGTAAGAAGAGATGTCTCTGAGTTCATTTCAGTAGCATGTTTTCACGCTGGTGTTGCTAATGGATTTAGCCTGTCTTTGGTTGTCTCTTGCCTCGATTTGCCCAGCCTGGGAAATTTTGCACATTCAGAAAGATAAAAACCAGGCAAATGTTCCCTTATCAGAAAAACTAGCTGCCCTCCAAAGAAATCTCCTTTTAATTATTTCCACAATGACCTGGCTGAAATAACTTGAAGATTTTAAAGCTTAAATTGACAACATATCAAAAGTATGCGTTAAACAGAAGTGATTTGTGCGGGCCTCAACATCTTAGCCATGTGTCTCAGACAGATTAGCTGGGAACGTGGAAAAGCGTTTCTTTAAATTGTCTGCGTGAGCTTATTAGATACCTTGTAAGACATGAAAACAGGTGTTTAATAGACCTTCCCTTTGTACTGAGGTGTGAAACCCTGCTTGTTCACATCGGGAGGCACACATCCAGCACAATCAGAACAAGAAAATGCACATCTGGGTTACATGATGGCAGTGAGCCTCCAGTCTGCCTCCCAAGCGCACAAAAACCCTCCAGAAGGCCATCTGGGACCTTCTCTCCCAATATCCTTACTGGTCGGTGACTCCAGGTGTCCACCCAGAGATGTCTGGCTGCTCTAATCTCAGGGGGTCCCGGGGGGGGGGAGGCTGTGGGGCGCACAAGCACGGAGCGACAGCTTGTCCAGAGCATGGCATGCCCAAGGCAGAACTGAAAGGATGCAGTCAGCAGCTGGACTAACTAGGGTGCAGATCAAGGTCACTGCCACTGACCTTGGCCAGACTGGAATTTGCACAGCCCTTTCGATTGTCTCATCTGCTTCTGTTGGCAATATTTAGGCCTTTGATTTTAAGTTGAACATATAAAATATAATATTAAATATATATTTTACCTTGTATCGCTGAGTCCAGTTTGAAGGCTTATGCCAAGGAAAAATTGAAATCACAGTGAGAGTCTTTATGAAGAGGTAAAATTGTAATGTATGTAAAAACACAGGCATGCACAGGATTATAATGGAACAGCATGTACAGGCTGAGTAAAACTGACCCTTCCTCATAATATGCCATGATATCATAGAATGGTTTGTGTTGGAAGGGACCTTTGAAGATCACCTAGTCCAACCCCCTGCCATTGGAAGGGACACCTTTCACTAGATAAGCTTGTTCAAAGTCCCATCCAGCCTGGCCTTGAGCACCTCCAAGTAGTTAAGCTGCATTACCTTGTAGGTGGATGCAGACTTCACATGGGGACTGGGGGCTGACTTCTGGTCAAACCAGCCCATGGCACCTCCTCCAGGCTTGTGCTTTCTATGCTAAGATGTTGTCGGTTTGACACACAGGACCCATCTAAAGATCACCCAGTTTGTTCTCAGCTGTCTCACATGCATCCATGCCAGGCAGTTCATTCTGCATGGCAAGAGCCTCCTTCCCAATGATTTGGTAGCATGAAGCAAGCTTGACTCAGAGCACGGAATATATGAAAGTCTTCGCTGAAGTTGGATAAATAGGCAAATAGATTGATTGATTTTAGAAAAGTCCACCGCTACCTGACATAATTATTTTGCTGTTTTGGGACATTGGTATGTGTATCCTGTGAATGCTGAAAGGGGAATTAATCCAGTCTGTTTTCTGAGGGAGAAGAGTTATCTAATAAAACAATTAACATAATAATTATGAGAAATGAGGTCAGAAAACTTTTTTTCCTTAGAAAAATGAAATGGGCAGTATGATTCAGGTCTCTTACTAGTGGACACTTGTGGCAGTACAAAATATGGAAGAACTTTTTTTTATCACAGGTATTGGATTTTAGCTACAGTGAATTAGTATCAATATCTAAAGGACAAGAAGCTCTTAAAATTGAAGTTTCAAAAACAAGCAATGTAAAAGTCTACATCTATCTAGATTGAACGTACAGGGCAGGAAAGGTGAACAGTCATTGGATTTACACAGGATTATTGTAAATACGGTGCTCTTTTCTGGAAGCTTCTGACTAATACTTGATTCCACTGTAACCTTTTGTTAACAAGAATTTAAGTCTTCACACCCCCACACCCCCTCCCCTTCACACATGAGGTTATTTTATGTAGAGTATACAAGAAGTACAGCCTATTATTAATACGGTCTCATACACTTAATCATAGTTACAGCCTTACCAAATGTTAAAGGTTTTGTTGAATATCTGCTTTGCACTGAAATTTTAATTAGAAAATTTTATACAACACAACTGGCTTGTTTCTTAAAGCTGTGTCTTGCTCTGCCATGGAGTTGTGCCGGTTTCCCTGGCACTGTCCCGGACCTGTGAGCTAGCTGAGTCCCGCAGCTCCGTGACATAGTTATTCAGGTCTGGGTGAACCTGTGTAGCGCCAACAACTACTCACAGCCTTACCAGAGCATTTTAAGCACCCTCTATGCTTTCTGAGCTCAGCAGAGATATTTAAGTAGCCTTTCATACCTCATACCTGGCAGGAGATTCCTTCTGAAGGTCTTCTGCCCTCCTGGTCTTTCTCTCTAAGTTCTTGCCTTCACACCCCAGCGCTAATGCTTTGTGTGATGGTCATTTAGGTGCAGGTAGTGAGTGTTAACACATCTGACCGCAGCTGCAGATATAGTTGTTCTCCACCTCATTACAGAACTTTCCACAGCAACACCTCTCAAGCAGAGCACCACATATTCAAAGCAACCCCCTTCCCCGTGCACCTTTTCCACACATTGCCTTTTTGTCCCACCGGATGTTCACAGGACATCCTCTCCTTGTCTGAGGAACTGGGAAGTGGTTTCTCTCACTTCAGGCTTACGCTGGGAGGTCTGGTTAGAGAGTGTCTCCTGGGCCAGGTAAGGTACGCAGGCAACCGCAGTGCCGTTCCGGAAGAAGGGTCATGCAGTGTGCTGGTTGGGAGGGTGAACCCCTGCAATGGGAGGAAAGGAGTCAAAAGGGGCCGCTGAGGCTGGCTGTCAGACAACCCAGGACCCTGCTTGGTCCTGTGACAGAGCTCTGGGACCATTAGATCTAACCTACTTACTATCTTCTTCCTCTCCACAGCTCCCTGAAGGTGTGTCAACCATGAGAAGATGTGTAATAGCTTCTACACAGCCTGCTGGTGTGAGTGTTGGTAGGCAGCAGCAGGCAGTTACCACCAAACCACAAGCTTTTCTCACCGCATCTGGGCAAGCTGGCAGTCTCAATGTTTGGGCAAGCTGCAGTAATGTTTTTCGGCAGGTCTCAGTATGTCTCTTTCCAAACATTAATGTGCAATGCTCGTACCTGCCCCAGATAGACTTAGAATGATGGAGGAAACACCTGCTCCCTGAGTAAATCATTCCAGGAGTTAATTATGCTCCCTGTGAAAAACATGGTCCTTGTCTCTGTTCTGCTTTTATTTGGCTTAGCTTCTAGCTAAAGAATCTTCCTTTTCCTTCAGCATTGATTATTAGAAATCTTCTCCTAAACAGATATTTGATTGAATCAACTCTGAGCTTTCCCTTCAACAAACTAAGTAGTTTGAGGTTCTTCCATCATTAGGCTCCCTGGGCTTCAAATCATTCTTCTAATTCCTTTTGGAAGTCCTTTCACATTTTTCAGAGTTCTTCAAAGAAAGTAACAGTTCATGCCGGGCAGTATTCCAGTTACAGCCCCAGAGTCTTCATCTGAGTGGTGGTGCAGGAGTGCTCAGGGCCATGTTGCACATTTTTGGTCATCTAACCATGCCATAAACTAAAGCCGTGCTGGCCACGTGTTTGTGGCTGCATGAACCACCAAGTAACAGAAATTGTACCGTCACTGCTTCTTCAGACTTCAGTGCTCTACAAGCCTCCTCATGTCTTTCTGAAAGGACATATGCATCTTTTCAATCATAATTAAAAAGCCTGAAAGGTTTTCAGTTCATGTCTGAAAAAAAGAGTTATTAGAAATCTACCTTTTATAATTTACCTCCAAAGCCCATATGCCTGTATTAGCTACAATGTTAATTCTGCTTTGTATTCGCTAAAGCAATTTCAGCGTGTTTGGGAACTGGTTTCGTTGGTCTCTGTCCGTGTCGCTGTAATTTAACTCACAGCATTCGCTGCAGGGCTGATGCATTAATCTGGTTAAGAAACCAGAACAGGTATTTCCGGCCTGAGAGGTTTCACTCGTTGAACCCCCAAGGGCATTTTACTCTGTTATTGTGGATTGAATTTATGACTGTTTTTATTTCAATTGAATCAGAATTGTTATGCCGGGGATAAATTTATCCTGGCTTGTTTGCTGGCTTATTTGAATGATTACACAATTGTCACACTCTAGGAACTAATTCTGCTATTCAAAGCATAAGGCTAATCAGAATTTTCTCCTTGGAAATAAAAGATTATGGGTAAACAGCATAGAGGAGAACAAGGCTATATTATCTCATGAAAGCAATCAACAAACACTAATCCCTTTAAGTGCTCAGTTTTGAAGTGGAATAGCACTGTGCATGGTATAGCATTAGAAATCAAATATACAGAATACAAAGGGATCAGGCTGTAGTACTAAAGAGGTGGACAAAGTAATTAGACAAACCACTTCATTCTCCAGTTTGCATGTTTCTGTAAGAAATGCACCTTCCTTCTATTGTTCACATGCTGGACTGCTGTTTGCACAGCTCTGTGATTTTCAGTTAATACTGCAAGCGACAGAGTAATTATATTTGTTTTAGAAGTACTGTTATTATGTCAACACTAGTATTTCTGTTACCTAATTATCACTTTGAATCAACCTTGCGCCTTTTTTTTTTTTTTAAGTTTGGGTGAATAGTTTAGCTGATTACCACAGGCATTTGCTTCACTTGAAAAATGCCGAAGAAAAGACATGGGGCTGTACTTGGCCACATTAGATGGTATTCAAGAACATGAAGGAGACCTGGCTGGAGATCTTTAGTATATCATCATTCAAACAAAGTTTGCTGACCTTTCTTATAGTTGCTCAGCAACAAGCATCCAAGCCAGTCTGTTTTAATGAATGCCTTGGGAAGCAGGGGGTTAATAAATAACACAAAGATACAGGACTTCAAAAGTAAGGTCTTGACAGCTCTTGTCTTGAATGCATCCAGCTGAATTTTAATCTAGGAAAATTCTCCTTTATCTAGTAATATTTAAATAAATGTCTCATAAGCCTATTGAAATTTAAACTGTGAATTAAGTGCCTCTAAACTTTAAGATCATAATCAGCCTCTAGATGATGGATGTTCTACCTGAATAAGTTGAAGAAAAAATTGCTTTGCCAGACACACGTTCTCACCTTAAAAATCATACGGACAAAATGCTCTTAACACATGGATTGGTGTGTAAGGTGGGATTGCCGAGACATTAATACAATCTGCTTTTTTCTTCACTCCTTTGCCACACTGGGTTTATACAACCTAACTGCTCCCCAGCCCTACAATGCTATATAGGCCATTCCAGTAAAATGCTCACAACTACTCAGGCCTGTTATTCAGAGTACAGCTCTTAATAGAGTTGTAAAATAGCTTCTAGGGAAGCCTTGCCTTCTAAAAATAGGCCACCACAATGAGGTTGCAATTGTGTTTCAGAAATTTTGCTAGAAATATTTATAAGCTGGTAAGGCCCTGGGTGGGGATGGGGGGGTTTATCAGCACTTGATGCTCAACAGCCATTATCATTTAGTTGAAGGCAAAAGCGAGTAGAAATATTTCAGTGTGTTACCAAGAAACGAGCTTCCCTGTAAAATTTATTGCCCATGAAAATAATGGATTGTAGATTTAACCTGTCACAGAGAGAAACAGATAACATGGCCTCACGGTCTCAGCTCAATGGCTCTGGTCAGACTGGAGGTTACTGGCAGCAGGGATGATGCTGAGGAATACGCAGTTTCATGCCATAATTTTTATTTTATACAGTGCAAAACTTCACAAATTAATGTATCCAAGATCTATTTTATGATCCCGGGGCTGGCACTACTCCCTGGGCTGTGAAGGCCACAGAGCTGTGTGGGGAGGCCCCGGGGTGGACTGTTTCTGGAGAGAGGGCCTGCGGAGACCAGCACATGATAAAATGTTAGATGTTTCTCCGAGTAGCACCCAGCTTGCAAAAAATACGACACGTTAATGTGAAAATGGCCCCTGGGTGCGCCTCATGGCCTTTCCCGGGGGTTCCGAGAGCCCTTGGTGCTGGCGGACTGGCACACTGAGGGATATGTACGTGTATGTTGGGCACTTCCCCTGCCCGCACCGGAGAATGGGAAAGGTCAAGGCTCCAGCTAATCGGAGTCGCTGTGGGAATTGCAAAAGCCCGGCCTTTAAAGCGCTTTAAAAGCAAATGTTTTATTGTTGCTGCCGATCGTCTGATCCGGGCTGACCGAGTGCCGCCCAGGCC